>NW_010203524.1:19566-60024 GCF_000695765.1 Mesitornis unicolor
TGTACTTCACAATTTAATCCTGATGTTTATTACTATACAGTTGACCCTAACCTTCTGTTTGTGGTGTAATCTCAGCATTGTAGGTAATTGTGATATCATGATGTTCTGCTGTAGTGATGAGTCTCTCAACAGTCAGTGGTTTTGTCTGGATAAACATACATAATTTTTTTCAAGTTCCATTTGATCATGGTTTCTCTTATAATATTTGTTTCATATGCCTTTAATACACGACTCAAAGCCACCACTCAGTTCCAATTTAAGATACAATGTGAGGGCTGAAAGTAGACTGACATAGTAGATTGGATTGGGTGCTGGCTTCCTGCATTGAGTGAATGTCACTGTTTCCTGACTTTGCTGAAATCCCTTTGAACTCCTTGAGAATTTGAGTGCAAATTGAGAAGGAAATAACAGTACTGAGGACCGTGAGAAACAAGTTCAGTGAAAGATTTACTCAATAACTGAGTAAAGACTTCAAAATTTTGTACTTTGTCTTGCCCAGAAAAAAGCTTCTGCATGGGAAAAGTATCGACAAACAAAATTACTCATCAGTGAGAACAGTCTTCTCTGGATTACATGGCTCTAAATTGTTCAGCAATTCCCAGAGGGAAGACCTACTCTATTTGAGAAACGTTCCCTCCAGAAAACATTCAGGGTTTTTAATTGCATTAAGTGAAATACACTGTGGCTGGATTATAGTTCAAGACAGCTGATTAATTAATAAATTAGATCAGCTAAAAGGAAATGAAAGTGAATATAAAAAAGCAGTAAAAATGTGAACTTATCATGCAATTAGAACACAATGAAATACAGTTACTTTCTTAATTTGCATAAAGTGAGAATAGTGAGTTTTGTCATTAGCCTGAAATATGTGGATTGCCGAAAGTGATAACAAACAGTTCAATACTTGAGTGCAGCTAGTTTTAAATGACCACAGCTGAGAAACGGGAGAATGTCTGGCAGTATGTGAGAGCCTCTAGACAGACTGTGCCAGTGGCCAGCTCAGGCAAAACTGCAGATCATGCTCTTCAGTGAGCAAAGACTTCTTTCTCTTTCAGATGTGATTACAGGATAAGGCATTTACATCTCTGAACCTTGTCTTTGATACTGAATAACTTTCTAAAGATGCTGCTTCTCAATGTTCCCTGTACCTTATTGAACCACCTACCATGATGAGCCCTGAATGTTTTGGAACAAGCTGTTTCCAGACTTCTAGTTGTTTTCAAGCTGAAAACACGTTTTGAGAGTATGTTTTGCAGAGCAGGTGTGGATTGCTGGTACAATCAGTGGACTGTGAATCTGGGCCAATTTTTTGGGAATTGGAGCTAGAACCCAATGAGAAATTACTGAAAAGATGTAGGAATTCCTTGATGGGACTTGATGCCTGCTCAGACCTGCTGACCTTGAAATCTTTGAACCGTAGACCCTTTTCTGACTTGTGAATTCTTAGAACTATGACTTTGCAGGAGGGAAGAGATTTTATGTTTCCAGTAGTAGGATTGACAGCTGCATGTTTGGGAGGAGATCTGGTATGGTACAATTGGCAACTAAGAAGAGACAGCGTAGGACCAAATGCACAAAACAATCTGTGAGAAGAGAAGCTAGAAACTGTAGCTGTTTTTTTGAAAAAGCTGAGTACACACAGCCAACAAATGGAAGACCTCATATTGGTAGCTTTCCTTTCAACAGCTCTTTTAGAAATCCTGCTTTTATTGCTGTTAGAGAACGAAGAAAAAACAATTTGTCTTCGGAGTAAAGGTAGAACCGGCTCTCAGTCCTTTCTGAACATTTTAAAGCTCATGCGTAGTAAGACACTCCTTAAGAATATTGCTTTGTGTGAAATGCTGAAAATGCCAGGGATTATCAAATTCCACAGAAAGCATCCTATCAAGGAAAAACACTGATATATTCCCAGGAGACCTATTTAAAGAGATTAATATTCCAACTCCTTTCAGACATTCCCAGCAGGAAGTAATAACTTTAGACCTAAGCAGGTTTTAAGATTTTAACTGTGGCAGTTGAAGCTGTTTTAAGGAAACATGCTTATCTGTAGACAGATAAAAGTGAAGATGGACTGGCTTTGGAGACTCAGAGCTCTGCAATAAGATATTAAATATACCAAGATCCTAATTTAAAATAGTGAACCACATCCTGAGCTGGTATAAATTATGTAATTCCTTTTGAGTGAGTAGAATTATGCTGATTAACATCATCTGAAGACTTGTCTTCCTGTTTCTCACAGTGAATAGATTTTTTAAAAGTCTGTAACAAGTCTTCGCATTTTGATAATTGGCCAGATATGAATCTCAGACAACAAATGTGTATTTATTCAAAATCATGAGTAAAGCTACTAGTGTCGAGAAATAAAACATAAAGCAGGTTCACCAGAGAGAGAAAGGAAAAATAGATAATTACAATATTAAATTGTTGTTGTTGTCAGTCTTCTTTTCTTGACAGTAAATAGTTGGAATCAGAGACTCTGAAGTGGTTACTCTAGATTAATCTTAAATTTAATATTCTCACATGGAGTATTTTTTTGAACATAGTTGAACATTGCAAACCTTTTTTTGTGGAGGGTTTTGCTTTTTTAAAAGAATATTTTCTGCACACTGATTTTTTTACTGAAATGTTTTGATTTTATAAGTTGCTCTAAACCTAGACAATCATAATTGGTGACTGAAATGCTGAAAACTTTTTGAATAGTTTCCAGGATAGAAAGAATATCTGTTATGTTGGATGCCCACATTAGAAATAATATCAGTTTCACTAGAGTAGATTCTAAAGATGCCCCCTACATGAGGTCTCAAATCCATAAGCTATAGAAAGGCAGTTGGTAGTAGGACAGTTTGCAGTGATTTTACTGCTTTGGAGCAGTCTCTCTCAAAGGCAGAGCTGGAAGTAATGCCCTCTATGAAATGGTTAGGATTGTGTAAACTCACTTCAGCCTCCTGGATATAAAGTCCAAAAGTTTTGCTTCAATTAATGATGAAAATTGGACTTTATCGAAGTCTGGACTTCTTATTGAAACAATCAGGGGGAACACCTGAGTATCTTGTATTCAAAAATTCTGCTGAGCGAGTGGTAGTCCTAGGTGAGGACAGCTGAGAGTAATGAAGTCCTTGACTGCTACAGCTGGAGTTGCTAAACCATGCCTGGACTGAAAGAATTCCTGACCTCAAGATTGAGATGAAGCCAACAAAAGGTGGGGGAAAGAGCGTTGCATTATCCTCATTTTACTTGTGGGAAAGCGAAACAGAGAGGGGTGTACCTTAGCTTTCAAAAAAGTGGTAGCACTTAATCCAGTTTGCCAGTTAGAGCTCTGCTGACCAGACCTGTAATTAAGATAAGAGTTTTGGCCTAAATTTCGATCATTCTTCTCTGACTGCATGAGTTATGCAGCCATGAAGTTACTGTTCTATCTCTGTAATAGTGAGAATGAAATGATAGTCAGAGATCTCTAAACTGATGGTTTTTCAAACATAGAAGGTGTTTTCATATGTGAGAGCTAGGAGTAAGCAGACAACATAACTCAATCTTGAGGCTTAGATCAAAATCTCAAACACAGTTCCTATTATGAAATGCTTTTTTTTTCCTCTTCTCTGTTTTGGGAGAAGTAGTTACTGGAATAGTGAAATGTCAGGAGCATAAAATTCTAAAATCCTCTGTACTGAATAGTTCTCATGATAAATGATGCCTCAGGGTAGGAATGCAAATAAAGAGATACTTGAAATACAGTTGCTTGTGGATTAGATATTCAGGACCTGCTTCTCAGCTCTGCTATGCTGGAGTAAACTGATATGACACACAATTAAAATCAACAGAACTGTGCAGGCATAGAACTGCTGTGTATGGGGATCGAGTGCCTTGCATTCTTAGGAGGGCTGCCAGTTGCTAAGGTAAGTCCACGTGTCATAAAATGCTGATGATTTTAAAACAGGTACCCACTGAAGTGCCCATACAGCCACTTTTGTTGCCATTGGCTTTAATGGGGAATGAAGGTGCAGCGGGTACTACAGCAGGAGGCCTGATCTGTGCCTATCTGCCAGACTTACTTATGCCTGGTTTATGCTTAAGAGCCTGATCCTAATGTCACTATGTGCATTCCCAGAGGCATCAGTGAAACAACTATCGTGTGAAACGGCTGCAGGATCAGCCCCCATCTCCTTCATTCTCCGGTTGCTAATTTTTAAAATATGCTGGAGGAAAAATAATGTGACTAATTAATTATGCTTTTTTCCTTTGCAGCTCTTTAAATGTAAGGTCAGATTTCTAATGATGAGAATTTCCATTGAGAATTACTCATGAAAAACCCAACCAAATGTTTTTCCTCCACTACAAGACATTCCTCTTAGAAGAAACATTAGAAACAATTAAAATATTTTAGAAGTTAATATAGAGCACTCTGAAGTGGGAAAAGGCAAGCCATGCTCATCTTGAAGTGTTCAGAAAGAATTTATCTTATAGTATCTTCCATGGAGTTTTTTAATATTAATGTAATTAAGAGCAGAATTTTTCACCAGTTCATTCTGGGAAGGTTGTTTATTGAGGTTTGTCTTTTACTTCACATCATGCATTTCATCCTTCTTCCACTCAGAGGATGGGTTTTCAAGCTGTGCAGCTCTAGAAGGAATGAAGCAAAGGGGCAAGGGAAGCGTGAGGGAAAAAAGTCAGACTGCAGGTTGCATTGCTGCTGCAGCAGACCCCACAGTGGCAGGTGTGGTTTACTGCCTGGCCATCTCTTCACCAGAACAATGCCTGTCTGCACTGTCAAGGGAGTGCCTTCTTGTCCCTTTCATCTTCCTCATGGCTGTGCATGCGCATGTGTATGTGTAAGTGTGTATGGGATTCTCTCCCTCTTTCCACTCTCTCCTAAAGGATAACTGGAGGAAGAGTCAGAGAAAGGAACAGCTGGCAGGTTATACAAATGGTTTTAGGAAGGAGTCACCCAGGGGGATGTATACATCCTTGCTCACAAAATGGCAGCCTCCAAAGAGATTTACCAAACGCATTCTGGCAGATGGACTTCTGCTGCCAATTACCAAAGACAGATGCAACTCTAAACAAGAAATCCACAAGCGCTTGTCATTAAGAAACTGAGCTTCAGTCATAGTCAAACAAAAAAGTCATTTAAATGCCTGCATCCTGCTTGCCCTCACGCAGATGGAACTTTGAGTTTCATGTATGTTGTATGACACTTCTTAAAAGACAATTGGATTTAATGGTGCAAAATGTCACCCCTCCTCCAGCAGGGAGTTTTAACTGGTTTCTTTAAAAAATTCATTTGGAACATGGCTTTCCATCTGATTCAGAAGAGGTTATTCTGGAGTACTACAGACTGAAACTCTTGGTAGACTTTAATTGTGATACATCTTAGAGGCAGCCAAGGACTGCCTGTAGTATATTTCCACACTCCTGGAAGTGTAGTGTCAGGGAAGTGATTTAGGGCTCAAATAGGTAAGGCTTTTGGCTCTAGGCAAGTTCAATGTGCATTGCATGTGCAGTCATACCAAACTTCTTTGTGTATCCATCAGCACTATCTTGTAATTGAACTCAGCAAGAGCAGTCCTACCTGTTTGCAGCTAATCACATCTTATGCTTACAGTTAAGCTGTGTAGCATTCAGCACCTTATAATATGAAAGCAGTATTTCTTTCACTTATTGCTAATGCTGGCACCTGTGTTTCAGTCTGCTGTGTAGTTAGGATCCATTTGTTGTTATTATTTTTTTTAATCTAAGTTGACATTTTTCCACTCATTCAGTAGCTATCAGATTTGCAATCACAGCCAAGAGAGCCAGTGGCTGTGCCAGAGTACCTGGGAAGCTCAAACTGAGTTGGTTTAAGGAAGTTCTCATTTATTGCTTCAAGGAAAGTGTTCATTTTGCAAGGGACAATATCTCTCTTTAATCCTGTGCTTGCAAAGCCTCAGATTAAGGCTGAAATTTGGAGAAAGGATATTTTTTATTTGAAGCAAATTACATAATCCGTGTACTAAATGCTGTGAAAAGAAATGGAAACAGTGTTATTCTCAAATATGTTAAAGTAATCATGGCAATTATCTAGAGGTTTCTGTGACTGGTGTTTCAGGTGTGGATTGCAGGCTGGCCTGCAATTAAGAATGAAGCAGCATAGACAAACTACAGTATCTTTTTTCTGATGAGGATGCTGCATGTTTGGGTCAGGAGTCTTTTGAATACCTTCAGCTAAACATCCTGAGACAGAATGTTCACAGAAGTGAGAGTTCCTCTAAGCTCCTCTTAAAAGTTCTTCCTTTGCCTTTCACATAATTATGCTTCCTCCTTGTTCTTGGTGATACCGTATCTGTGTTGCATCTCCCTGACTCATCCCCAAGTTTTTCAGATGGTTCTAGTTGCTTTGAAGTTTGCTTGGACCAAGGCTCGCTTTTGTGTGCTGATAGAGACCCTCCTTGACTAGAGCCCTCAAGAGCTGGAAACTAATTCTTGTCCTCAGTCAAGTGAGAAAACAATAGTTGTAAAAATAGCAGCAATATTTAGTTGTTATATACATGCCGCTGAAATACTCTGCCTATCTGGAAACAGTCTCAGCTACCACGTGAGAACGTGATGACAGAAATCAAATGTGAGCCTCCTTGGTTTGACAATACACAGAGTGTGCATGTCGCATGCTGCTGAATTTCACAGGCCAAATGCAATCTTTTCTTCATAGCTCAAAATCCAGGTGGTCACCAATTTTTCTCTACTAGGACAAAGAGAGGTTAGGCAGAAGAGTAAATAATCATGGTACTTACCATTGATATTGCAGTTTCTTTCATCTTCAAAGTGCTTTGTAAACATTAAGTAATTAATCAGATTCTGAACAGATCCTTGAAAGGTAGTGATACAGCCAAGTAGGGTAAGCATTTGAGACACATGGCAGTGACAAAGTCTGCAGCTACTAGGATTAGAGTTGGGAGGTGTGCAGAATGGAGGGGAATGGCCCCAGGACCTGTCTTGCACTGGAAGAAATCTTGTGAAAGATTTAGTGTATGTGGGGGAGGGGGCTGGGGAGAGACTGCTGGAAAGAAGGGGGGAAATGTCATGAGTGATGTGAACAGCTAAGACCCTCCTAGAGCTTGTCAATAAATCTTTGCATTTTCAAAATGCAGCAATCACAAAAAGTACCTACAAGATATGCAAGCATCCTGAGCAAGGACCAAGACCTGATTATATCTATGAACCTAAAAGGCATAAGATATTGCATGTGCTGAAGTCTTGTTTGCCTCTCTCCCCAGGACATATAGCCATGGTCTAATCTCTCTATGAAAAGACCCATCTGTCCAGGCTATTCAAGTGACATTTACACTTCAATGGCCTGTGATCATCACTGTTCAGTGGCTTCCTGTATATTATGGAGAAAGAGATACAAAATTAGTTTTTCTGCACTAACTTCCAATTGCCTGGTGTGAAATGATTTTAAGGCCTGTGGATTGTGAGGCAGCATTTCACAGAAATATATTCTTTCTTATAGATGACATCATTATTACATCCCTGCTACCAAAAGAAAATAGAAGGGGTTTCTAATCTGGCTATTTTCTGATATCCACCAGATCAAAAGGCGTTTGACCTCTCTTCAAACTCAGGTCGCTGTTACTAAGGGGACTGCCCTCATGTAAGGAAACCTAAGTTCTGCCTTTTGCCTTGGAGTTAGCACTGGAACTGTTTGAATATTGCTCAGTTTCCATACATCTTCAACCACTACTCAGATGCCTTTAGCTGGTTGTAGACAATTAGGATGGAAGGTGAATCATCTCAATCTTTTACCACCACAGCATTAACCAATCTGTGGGTTTTATATTTAAAATAAAGGACTAATTTCTTAGCATGTCAGTTGAAATAAATAACCATTTATTTCTTCAGGCATTAGATCATCCAAAACTGAGAATTAGGGGAAAAAATAGGATTACTAATGGAAAGTTAAAGGTTTGTTTTGTTGTTTTTGGTTTTTTTTTTTCATCTGTGTTGCAATGTAAGTAAAAATTAGCAATAATCACAATAGCTCCAAGATGTATAAATATATTTACATTTTAACCTTTTCACACTATGGCTGTAATGTAACAACGTGTGACTTTTAATTACTAATGGCATATCAGCTGCCTTGAAGAAAAGTATCATGTAAACAAAACATTATTTGTTAGCTTTATTCTGGCATGTGTGCTGTTCATTAACAAATTAAGTTAAAACTTTATTCTAACTAATTCCTTCTTTAGTTCCTGGGAGCAATAATACTGACAATTAATGTTGCATTTTGCAGTTTGCGCTTGTCTCTGTAGCCTGGCCTACACACAAATAGTACTGGTTGAAATAAATTGGCTTCTAAATCAATTTAATAAAATCATTGCAACCCCCTTGTGCGGACATTCTTAAAACTGAATTAAGCTAACATGATATTAGCCATTCTTAAACCAATATATGTGTCCTCGCTTGGGAGCTACTCCAATTTAACTAAATTGATTTAGAAACCGATTTAGTTAAATTGGTGTAATTTCTCTGTGTGTAGACCAGACCTTAGATTAATCATAAATTCCTGAAAGTATGAGTTTATCTAATCAGACTGCATTATAAAATGTTCATGGTTGTGAGAATAAATGAGAATCAGAGACAACAATTATAGGTGAGAAGTTTCTATGGGATGCTTGGTCAAAAGACAGTAAACAGGGCATTGGCAGGTGTAAATTGGTGTATCAGTGGAGTTGCACTGATTTATTCAAGTTGAGGACCTAGCAAGGTGCCCTGGAAAGAATCAAATATTCTTAAATGGTGATAACGTGATTCTGTTCTCTGATAGTATGTCCAACTTTGTACAAATCTGATCTTGTACCTTTAGTTTGTCATAGCTACAGATGTGTTGGTCCTGTCTGAGGATGCAAAGAACAAGTACAAGAGATTTCTGTTTCTTGTGCTTGATTTTTGAGGTGCTTGTGCTGAAATATCCTGAAGGGAAAGTGAGGTCTTGGGTCTTCAGAAGGTCAACATTCAAATAAAATCTCATTATACAAGCAGTCTGACAGTAATGTTTTACATCAGCAACCAAGGAAGAGCAGGGTCAGACATCTATTGTTGGGTAGCCATCACTCAGAAGTAGAAATTATAAGATGGACTATGAAAGCCTCCTTTCTAAACCTTAATATGATAGAAAGATGAATACCTTGCCAGACGCTTCATGGCGTTCTCTCTGTTGTTTCTGGATTAAGAGAGGTATCAATCCATGTTTTCTTTGGTTTAAAAAAAATGTGCCAGTAGTCTGAAATAGAAGTCAGTAATACTTTGCTCATGGAAATGATATAATCAGTGCAATAGAAGAAGTCACTTATTTCTGTCACTTAGGAAAACAATTTTAAAATAACTGTGATTTTTACCAATTTCATCAGGGAGCATGTATTTAGTTTTATCACAAATGGACCCGGCTACAATAGGTTGATCAACATCACAGAATCACAGAATATTAGGAGTTGGAAGGGACCTCGAAAGATCATCCAGTCCAACCCCCTGCCAGAACAGGATCACCTAAACTAGGTCACACAGGAGCGCATCCAGGCAGGTTTTGAATGTCTCCAGAGAAGGAGACTCCACAACCTCTCTGGGCAGTCTGGTCCAGTGCTCTGTCACCCTTACAGTGAACATTTATGTAACATTTGTGAGTGCAGTCATTCAAACCAAGGGAAGTCCTCATTTACAGTTGGGAATTATTTATTTAAAAAAGAGCAGACTGATCTAAAATAGTGTTTTTGTTAGCTCCATATTTGCTGAAGCCCTTGTCCTTTGAGAATGTGTACAAAATCCTACATGTCATTGACACTATAGCTGAGCTCTACCCCACTTTCAGTATGTTAGGCCCTTGGTTTATTGTGATACTTGAACAGGGTTTACTATGAATTAAAAAGCACAGTTCTTGCAGTGCCGCCTTGAGGCAGGTACAATATGGTCCTGATGGGCTTGCCTGGAGTTAGGAATCTTTACTAACTGAGCTATGACTTGCTCTCTTATTGCCACTCATTGGAGACTACAAAAGTCAAGAGCGTGACCCCTAATTTCCTATGGTCTTCCTGACAACACAACTAACAGGTAAGTACTGCTCCTTTTCACATTGGAAACAAAAAACAGAAGAGGTACTGAGACTTTCCTGCAACATTACGCTCCTTGGCAGAAGCACTTACAGATACATAGATCCTGTTATGGGTCTGTCCTCACAAGCAGCTTGTCATCACATTTTTTTTCCATGAAGGTAAAGTATTTCTTTCATGAAAAAAGTGGACAATTAATAAGTTTATTATCTTTCAGATCTTGCAGAGGTTTACTTTTGTCTCTTATTTAGAACAGGGTTCTTTTTTTCTTTTTTTCTTTTTTCTTTTTTTTCTTTTTTCTTTTTTCTTTTTTCTTTTTTTTTTCCTTCTTTTTTCTTTTTTCTTCTTTTTTCTTTTTTCTTTCTTTTTTCTTTTTTCTTTTTTCTTTTTTCTTTTTTTCTCTAGCAGGAAGCAACTCCTTTTTAAGAAAGAACTAATTTAGCATAAAATGTATTTAGTGTCAGGGCTTAATAGAATGAGTAAATCATCACCTAATACAATAATATCTTGGGCTAGTTAGAAAAATTGTCAGAACATGAAGTAAGCATTGGTATAGCAAAATCCCAGCAGAGCACATCAAACATGAAAAGCTGACTAATAAAATTCCTAGTTTGGCTAATAATTTTCCAAAGCATTAGTACTGCAGCTAGTGTGTGGAGTCTTCCACCTTTAGCACAATGAATTATTGGAACTCTGAAAACACATTGTAAATAAGTTATAAATGTGAGTGTGTTCACAAGGATCTTTATGTTTCCTTTCATTACAATGAAAAATTTCACATAATTAAGAACCTGACTTCTACTGCCAAGGAGGAATAATGGTTATAGGTGGATATGAAAAACGATGCTGAGTGTGTAAACATGGAAACATACTTTGAGATAAATCTTACTTCCAAATCTATTCCTGTCAGCTACCATCTGAATTCATATTGCACAGAGAAGGTATATAGAATGCTGCATTCGTCTCCCTGAAAAGCAAGGAATACAATGTGCAAGCAAACCCAAACCTCATTAGCTATTATAATTTCTTCTGAAGGTATGTAGTTCACAGTGTCTTAGTAAAGTGCATTAGCTGTCAGGGCTTTTAAATGCCTCATAATAAAAGTGCCAGCTGCCGACAATCTAGCCTTCTCTCCTCCCCTTCCTAGTGCATGCTGGTTTTATGGTTGCTCACACAGTTTTTATCAGATATTCCGATTTAACTAGCGGAAATTAAAGTGTGTAAGTTTTGAAAATCTGATGAGGAGAGACAAAGAAGGCTGCATACTCTGATATATTTTTCGTTAGGAACGTGAAGAAGTGAGTGTAGCCATGGAGTCTCTCAAAGGCATTCAGGGCAATGTAGCTACGCTTTTTACGCAGCAAGGAGCAAACAGGAAAAGCATCTTTAAAATTATGTAAGATGTTTTACTTTTTTAAAATGGCTGTGTGTGTATTATTCCAGCCATAATTCTGAACTTCTAAAGTAAAAGATCCGCCACTGGAATTGCTTTGCTTATAGCTATTAAAGGCAATAGATTTACATGACCTTATATTGGCTGAAGAAAACATTCTCTTTTTCCAAGATCGTTTGTGTTTCTGGAGATGTTAATGGGAGCTGGGTTGTTATGCATGTGAATGAGAATGGTACTGTTGTAATTCACACACTTGTATCTCTAACTAAAGTCCAAAGTCAGCTCTGATTTAACATAACAGTAGAAAAATATGTTTTCACTCATTAGTCTTCACATTTTAAGGCAGGGAAAGCACAGATGCTTAAAGATCCTTTATGGACAATGTGTAAATAACTGTAAAATGGCTAGAAAAGGCATTTGAGTGAATACAAGGTAATTTCTTCTGATCCTTTGCTTTTGTTAAGATGCATTGGTACATTGGCAGAATTTACCCCATTTGAGATTTAAAGAGTTTTGTAATTCCTAATTCAAGAGTGGATGAGTGAAACAGTCTTGTGAAGTGTCCTGAGTTCAGTAATGCTTTTCATCGGATATGGGTTTTCCAGGTCAGTTTTGTATAGTGTATTTCTTACAGATTAACTTCTCAACAGTCTTGGCTCAGTTGCTGCCACTGTCACCAGCACTTTCTAATAGGTTGGAAAAGACACATGTGGCTACACAGTCCCAAGTGTCCTTAGTTCTGCTTGATCTTGGTAGCTATTCAGAACATATTTAGGAGAGTCTGGGAAATACATCTGACCCTATTGATTGTCTTCATTGATAGTCCTAAGCTTAGTTCTCCATCTCCTCTATAGAATGATAATCACAGTAATATCTGGGTATTTTGTAAAGAATGAGGTGTGATGCAGTTCAGTAGTGTTTGAGAAATTCCTTGGGATCCCAGGAAGAAATTGGCTTCACTGGGACTCAGTTTATTACTGGTGCTTTATTGTGACTGGTGCTGCTGCTTCTCTGTGGAACAGGGTATAACTAGATAAATGGTTTCCAGCATCACCCGAGGGATCTGGGAAAGGTAACAAAAGGCTCAGAAGGTCTGAGGAAGCCAATCATATTATTGCTATGCTTAAATTTATCATCCTGATGTTAACACATGCATGGGAAAATTTTAGGAGTGCACAAATGGGAAAAGCTCTGTTGCTTTGCATTAAGGTTTTAAGACCAAGTAGTGGTGTTACGAGCTTTGCTAACTAAACTGGGCATTTAGAAAGGATGTTTCTTTTACACAAAGGGCTCCTTTACTCCCCTCTGTCCATGCTCAAAGAGGTCTTAAAACCCCTATAAAGGAGTGTTACATTGCACTTCAAGCCTTTTTTCATTAACAAAGTCCATGAGAATTCAGTCCAAAGAGGCCATGTGTGTGTTTCAGGAGCTGCCTGTGAGCCAGGTGGCTCAGTCTTCGGGGAGATTTCTTTAGGATGAGAGAGAGGAATTCTCTGAGCCATTCTAAGTGGCACCTGGGTAAGCAATAGACTTTGCAACAGACTTTACTACACAGAGCCCTGCTGCTTTACTGCCATCCTTATTGCCTCCAGTCATGTCCCACTGGGTTTCTGTGTGCCTGGGCCCTCAGCACAGGCAGAACAAAGAGTGATATGAAGTGGGAAAGGAAGGGAGGAAGAGGAATATATCAGGGGAAGACAATGCAGTGTAAATGTTGAACAGTGGTGTCCGTGTGACTCCCAAATAACAATTGGTGGGCAGCAAACAAAAAATCCACCTAGCATAATAGACAATCAAAGTGCTGGTAAAAATCAAGCTCATTTGGAAAATGATTTGTTAGAGTTATTTGTGAAGAATGATTCAAAACTGCTGTGTACTTTTTTCTTTGCGTTCTTTGTGCTGCTTTTGTTTGCATGAGCTGGAATATGTTATATTATACATCTGTGATAATGTTAGATCTCACAGGCAGAGGAAAGAAATGAGATATGGGACAGGAGGGACATCAGTAGATTTTATTATTATTATTGGTTAGAAAATAAGAAAGATGGAATTTGAACATATTGACTATTTTTTATCAAGATTTTTGAAGTGTAAATTTTCTCCCTCTGTTATTCTTTTACAGATGGGAATAGTAAAGTGGTTTAAACCTTGAAAGCATGTGTAAGTAATCTTAAAGTAAAATTCACTACTGGATGTTGCTTTTGGAAAACAAAACCAGTAAAATCAGGAAATCCAAGGTCAACTCAAAGAAACCTAAAGCTTTATTTAGTTACAGAGGTGCAATTAAAGCAAGCCAAAACAACCTTATCTTATCCTTCCCATGATATCTTTCAGTAATTATATATCACAGGATGTGTAAGAACAAATGAGATTACACAGACTCTGACATTTTTCCCCAGTTTTTCCTCCTCCTTCTGATATCACCAGAGGTCATTTTTATAGTCTTCTGGACAGAGCTTTCTATTTCAGGTTGTCAATTACAAGATGAGTGGTCCGTAAAACCAGCCACTCAGTAATATCCGTGGTAGTCTAAGGATGAGGCCTCAGGCTTGATGAGTATAAAGCCGCTTCAGTGATTGAATATGCAGTTCCAGCATTAGCAGTTGTTTCAGCGGGGACTGAGGTGGGGTCAGGAAAGTGGAATAGGTATATGTTTTGATCCAGTGTTTCCTGTCCCCAGAGGTGACCGGTTCACCTTGAGTGCTACAGGTAGAGGGTGGAAGTAGCAGCCTTGTTCCTATCAGCCAACTGCAATGTAGAGTCCCCACATGAGGTGATAGTTCCCTCCCTGTTAAAGTAGGCCTGTTATCAAAGGAATCAGGCATTTCTCTTTTGTTGATGATAGAGGATTTGGCCAGTTCCTTTCCACAAAATCTCCTCTTTTTCTCTTTGAAGGACGATCTCATTGTTACATGTCCTCTCACAGCTGACTTTGATCAGTGCTGTGTACAGTCATGGATTCATGGATGTACGCTGAGAAGCTGTTATGCCTGCCACTCAGGGCAGCGTTCTGACCTTAATAATTTTGGCACTCCAAATCCACAACCCAGCATCGACAAATTAAACATTTTTCTCTTGGCAGGCAGTACTTTACGCATGTGAACTATAATTTTCTGCTGCTTCTCTTCCCCACTGTAGAGGTTTTTATCTTTATAGATTTAAAAACTAGTCATGGTGTGGCTTATTTCAAAGGGATGTTGAGATGTAATGAAAGGAGCTCACCAAGGTAAAAAGGAGCAAAATTTCCTGGCCTGTTTGTTTTAGAAAGAACATTAACAATTCACTAAGATAAATTCAGCCGTGGATTAACTGTGTAATAACACTAATATTTCCCCTGCAGTTATACTCTATTGATTTGTACTGGAATTATATTGCCATTTCTTACTGCATTTTCGTAGTTGGATTGATACCATAACGCTTTATTGTCACAAATTCAAAAATTACTTTATGCTTTCTGTTCTGCATCACTTCATTGTCTGTTGCGTATGGGAGTACCCAAAAGGTGGTATATGAGTCTCCTAGGTGGTACGCAGGCCACTTCAAAGTCTGGCAAAGAACAGGGAGCTCAAGGACAGGGAGTCTGGAGCCCCAGTCCCTACTGCTGCTTGTCTGAGGCCCTCTGGCCCTGGCCTGTGCGATACCACTTCTGCCAGAGATGTTATTTACTGCAGGAAGGATCTGTCTGGTTATGCCTGTGTCAGTTCTCTTTGCTCCTTGACTTCTTTCTTCCTGGCAAACCTAATTATTTTTGTGGCATTCTATAGTACCAACATTTAATCCAAATTTCTCAGTAATCTCCACCTTTATTTCCTCCCCTGCTTTCTTCATCTTTGTGGTGTGATCAAGAAATTTCAGTATTTTCTTATGTCTGCCTGTGTTAAGCCCATATTAGCTTTCAGTTGTCCCCCATTACTAGAAAGCCCCAAATTTAAAATTAAAATGTACTATCATCCTGCTCAGACCTACTGTTATCCTCCCTTTTCATTAATCTAGTTTATTAACGTTTGAAGGCCTGAGAAGAATGCAGCAAGACAATAGAGGACCTTGTAATGTGATGACTTGGATGCAGACACAGCAGGCAGAGCTTCAGAAGATTAGAAATGTTAATACTTGTAATTAGAAATTCTGCAGTCAAGTAATGTTAGTTAGGAACTCGCAAGCTGAATTTAAGTAATCAGATTAATCTATATGGTGTGAAAATAATTATGTCAAGCCAAGTGTTTCACCATCAGGCTGTCTCTGGGATCAGTCCCTTGGATAGAGCTTCATTTTGAATTCTAGCAATGTGGGCACAGAGTGGGAGGCATTAGTGAGTAAGGTGTATGGTGTGCCACTAAGCACAGTGTGTAACTGCCCTCTCTCACAGCTGTAAGGGAAACAGAATTTCCTAATTCTGAGTTTATAGAGGTGCATTTACATACTCAGCCTATCCTTGTAAACTGTGCTCAAAATGCCTCAGCATTGAAAAGCACTGGGCTGAGGAAAGTTTTCAGTAGGTACAGATGAATACCCATTTTTTTCCAGCTGATTGGTAAATGTCATTAGCATTAGTCAAGTATGTCTTAATTTTTGTCAGTGCTGAGTGCATATATTTTCTATCCCTGTCTCCAGAAGAGTTGTGGGCATTGAACACCTTGTTTATGATTTTCCTCTTAGGGAATTTGTCATTGTATAAAGCACTAAACATCGATTTTATAAGGATCACAAAAGCAATCACTTTTTAACTAGCACTAGAAGTATGCAGGTTTGGGCAGAATCATGAATACTTACTTTTTTTTTTTCCCCTGGTTCAGTTCTGTCTCTGCTCTTGGATGTTACTTAGCAAGGCAGGGATCCCCATGCCCGGGTATGGCTTATTCTCAGATGGTTTTTTTTCTTCTCTTGTACCTGCAGTTTCTCTGTTTTTGGCAGCATGACTTTGCTTCTCGATATGTTCATGCTAGATGTGTTTCTCAGACTAGTTTTCTGAGCTCCAGCTTTTAAGGTGTTTTGTTTGGGTTTTTTTTTGGGGGGAAGACCATAGGTAACCCCCGAACCAAGCCCTTCAGTCAGTCCCCAGCAGACACTGTACGACTGGGCTCATTTTCGCAGTCCTGGACCACTCCATTACCTTAGGTGAAACCACTTGAGGTGGAGCAATCAAGATGTAGCAGTCATTTCTTGTCCACAGGCTGGAAGATGCATGAAAATGTGCTGTGAGCACAGGGCAGTCTCTGCATACACTGAGTCACTCCGTGACACAGCAGTCTCATGACATACACCAGAGCTCTACATAGGCAGTCTCCTGCATCGTCATGCACAGCAAATACTTCTGTATATTTTAGCGTTTAGAAATCAAGGGCTTCTTAAGTTACAGCAATTAAAAAAGGCTGCTGCACAAGATCACTTCAAAAAACCGTCTTTTCGACAACACAGGAATCTAGGAATATCAGTTCAGAAGCTGAGGTGAAAAAGGTGGCAGATTTATTTTAATGAGCATAAAAAAGTGCCAGCCATTTGAATGCAACTGTAGAATCAATCTTTCAGTGGCTAGGTTAAACAAACATCTGTAGGGGAATGTCTAGATATACTTGAGTGATTTGAGCCTGCCTCAGAGCAGGAGAGCAGAGATGACTGCCTAAGGTCCCCGGGACCCAACATTTTCTGTGTTTCTATTTATTTATTTGCATAAAAGATGTATCTTGATCTGAAAACTGTACTGGAATATATCCAGAATCCTTTACTAGATTATATCCTGGTTTCACTTCCAGTGTAGATCATTATATTTTTAATACTGTAATTGACATAATTAGAAATATTGATTCCATTTCAAATGAAGCAATTTAACTGTAAATGCACCAAGACACCAAAAATTAATCAATCTACTGTTGCTTTGCTTGCATGAATGAATCTTGATCCAGAGTCAGCAGGGTGCTTTTTTCATTCTTTGGTTTGGATCAGTTGCCACTGATTTAGTATTGTCCCCAAATCATGTGGGTTTTTTTGATTACTTGGTGTCAAAGAGATGCTAAAAGGTATAAAATGAGTATGTTAAAATAATCTCTGATACTATCATTAGAGGGACACAGCACACTTAAAATGTGAAACAATTTTCAGTTTTAGTGCATCTCCAGTGGGGGATCATATGGTAAAATTTAAAATAGTCTGAGTATAATCTGGGTCCTGGAGAGTGGAGCAGAATGGCATTTTGCATGGGAAGAGAAAATTAGAAGTTACATTACTTTTTGTCTAAATAAGGTAGGAAAGTGAAGTATTTATGTTGCATCATTTGCAAAAACCACTGTGTTTGACTAGATGAGCATGTTTCTGAAACAAGGGCTTTGAATAAACCTGAATAACGCATAAAGAAAATCTTGTTGGTCTCCAAAGTGGAAGGAACAGAATTGAGTCTCTGTTATTCACAAAAAACCTTTTAATCAACATATCGATTACTGAATTCTCTTTTTTGTTCCTGTAGCACAGCAGTGTGATGTTTTTTTTCTCATAAAGCTTTAGGAAAGTTCCTGGATGGCATTTCTATGTATTACTTGAAAAGAATGGAAGAAACAGCCGGTGCTACTCTAGGTCTCCCTGGAGAAAATGCCCAATCAATTCATTCCGGCGGAGGAAAACCAGTGGAGTTTCTTTCAGTAGAACTAAAACTGTAAAAGTAATCTTTAACTATATTTAGTGTGGTAAGATTTGTTTTTTTCCTTGGTACATTTTAACTAAAAGTCTGAAGCTGATTTTCAACCTACTACACATTTCCAGTAAAATGTGCTGTTCTTTCTAAAAATACAGACTTGGAGGAGAACAGAATGTTTAGTACCACTTAGCCAGGAGTTGGCTGTGTGCATAACTCCTGCTACAAATGTCTTTCTGTGAATGCTGTTTGAAACTGGTCATATAGTTGGATTTGTAGCTCAGGAAAGGTTCAGTGTGGGCTATTAAGCAAGCTTGTGCTTTTTCAGGGTGTTAGCCTTAAAATAATGGATGAATAATGAAGCAGAAAGACAAAGAGTAGAGGAGTGTTAGAAGACTTGGTTTGTGTGTCGCTGCCATTATGGCACCATGTCTTTTTTTTTGTAATGCTGCCATATAAGAACTCCCTTCCCTTGCTAAATTTATAGGGATGTATGGCAAAGAAGAGATTTAAGACGCCAGAGATAGTCTCTGTCATTCTTTAAAATCAATCACTTCTGTTACTTTACACTGACAGTAGTATCCAAAGGAAGATTGAGGAGTATAATGACATATTGTATTGCCTATTTTTATGCCTGTTGTTTTCCTGGATTGGGATGTTCTTGAAATACAAATATGCAGTCCATTTTCAAAACACTATATGAAATCTGAGTTAGAAATAACACATATCTCGGGCCCTTTATAAAAGTGATAGTGTGACAAAGAGAAAAATCAAGATTTTGTCCATCCTCTATGGTTTTTTTTTGTGATAATCTCGAGGAAGGATATTATTGAAACATTAAACATCTCTTTTATGAGAGTCACCAGTTTACTCCACACATACAAACTTTTTACTTCTAGAATATTAAACTAGGAAAAAATCCTTAGTATTTGAAGACCAAGTTTTTGGTTTCTTTTACTATCCTTTCATATGAACAATGTTTAATATGCTCAACTAAGAAATTAATATCAAAAACTCAGCCAAAGACAAAGTGGGGGGATATTTATCGAGGAGCTGATACAGCTACTACCTAATTACTGAAATGATACTTAACATGTCAGGCCCCACTGTACAATTTGCTTGTAATGTAAAAGAATAAAAAAGCACTCAAAATAATAAAAAAAGCAATCCTTCTCCTAGTACACATCAGTGAAGTAGTTCATTTTAGCATATACACGTATATATATACACACATACACAGAAATACATATATACACCCACATATGTATGTTCTTATGTATGTGTGTGAGTGTATTGATTTCCTTGATTTCATTATTTGATGCCTGTAAACGAGCATTTCAGCTTGTTTACACTTGTTTTAAGTTAACTTGATCAGTTAGGATGTAAATTTAAATTGCCACAGCTAACTGGAATAGTTAAGTGTGTAGACAAGTCTTCTTTTTCCAATAGAGATGTTATGAGAAACGTAATGCAGACTTTTTCACACTTCTTGAATTTCTATTCCTTCACTTTCTGAAAGTCATTTTACCTCACAGGTATGTACTGATGTTTCTTTCAGAAATGTGTCAAGAGAAAATCTCTGTGTTGCATGTGTTTGTGTAAGATGAGCACTGCAGATGCTACTATCTTGTCACTTCTTAGCATGCCTGTTAATAATTACATTATCTAAAAACACAGAACATGGAGAGTATTTAACTACTAGCCAACACTGTAGGGATAATACACATTTGCTGCTTCCATGTATAACTCCCTATGCATTTTAGTAGTAGTCCAAATCTAATACAAACATATTTATTAATTTTTTAATGGAGTAGAAACTGACCCTGAAGTGTTATAATATTTTATCCACCCTGGTGCAGAATGATGGAGCCCTGTCTAATGGCCTTTGAATGATCATGTGTATCACTCTATGGGAGAAAAAAAGCAAATGTAGCCGGTGAAGGTTCCCATCTGATTGCCGTTATTGACAAAATTCTGACTTCAGCAGAAGCAGTGCATAGTCCTACAGCAGGATATAAGACATAGATAGTGCTTTAATTGATTACAACCTCCCAATTCAGCACAAGTCAAACATTTCAGTCTTCCTCGAGCTTGATTTAATTTGTTTAAATGTCGTGTGCAGAAGTGGTGGGGGCTGTTGGCTTCTTGACAATCTCGTTGGCATTTGATCAAAGTTGAATGTGGCTTGCACTCACTAGGAAAAAAAATGAGGAAAAAAATTGAGTATTCAAAGGTAGAGCTCGTGCAGGAAATGTTACCATTTGCTGTGTAGTTACAAAAGTTCCCCCCACCTCCACTGTGTCACTTAACCCCAATTTAGATGAGGAAGAGATTTTACACCTGACAGCTGTATAGTACTAAAAGGACATTCGGTTTATTTCTGCTCAAAGACTATGTGGATGGCCACCTATGCTTTTGACTTCAGTTTCTATCAGAAACAGAAGAAATGCCAATCTACTAGGGAGAGAAAACAGTGACCCCAGTCAGCCTGCAGAAGATGCAGGAATGGCTTCAAAATTACTGCCAGCTTACAGGTACTTTCACACCCTCAATCCAGATAGCACATGCTAGGAGAATGGTTCAGTTTCCTACCAGACTCTTTTGCTAGTTTTTTGGTTTGTTGGTGGTTTTTTTGTTGTTTCTAGTTCTGCTCACTGAGGTTGGTCTGAAAGCAGCACAGTAACCCATGAGATAAAATATAGATAACTCCGCATTTGAGTGAAAGGGAAAGATTTTTCAAAAGACATTAAATTAATTAGGAAAAAAGGTCTTCCTTAAAAGAAAATGATTAATTGTTGTTGGTTTTTTTCTGATTGACTGTAATCAGCAATAAGCCTTTCTTAAAATTGCAGCTGTTGTTCCACTGACTCCTAAAATATTTTTTATTTTTCATTTTCATCATCAGCAAGGACTGAACTCTTCCGCCTCCTCATATATCTTTTAAATACCCACATTTTAATCCTTAGAAAATGATTCAGAGTAATTGGCACCATGAAGTCCCATACTTATTAGCTCTCACTGATTCAAAATCATGTTTGCATTTGAAAAAAATGGTGTTCTTAAACATTATTATAAGTTCAAAGCTATCCTGCTTTCTGCAAATCAAGTTCTACATATCATCCACAAAATCAGGTTAAAAACCAAAAGCCTAATTACTATTATAAGAACATAATAGTGGTTGCACTGAGACCGGACATCCATCCAGGTCAGCATCCTGTCTGCATTAGTGTCCAGAAGTGAATGTGTAGGGACAAATACAAGAGCAGGACAAGTATATGGGATACTTTCTCGAAGACTCCCCAGCCATCAACTATTTAATCTCAGATTTCCTGAGCCAAACATAACCTCTGTGTATTTAGACACCCTCAGTGGCATTCTTTACTATGAACATGTCTAGTTTTCCCCTGACCACATGTGAGCTTTCAGCATCCATGGTGTCCTTTCAAAAGGCTTTTCTATTTTGAAGCTGGCTTCTACAGGTTTCATTTGATGGCCCATTGTTCTTGCTGGACAAAGCATAAACAATGAATCTCCACCTATTTTCTCCAAGCCACTCAAGATTTAGCAATCCTGTGTCAGCTCTATGAAAACTGAAGAATCATAAATCTAGTCATTGCCTGTATAAAAAGCATTCCTTACCGTTGGTCATGATAGGAAGCTATTTCAGCACCTTATTGACCTCTGAAGCTTTTCCAGCTCTAACAGTAGCCTTTTGCGATGATAGGATCAGAACAGTACTTTGGGTGCAGAACATCAGGACTTGCTTCTCCAATCTGTAATCTCCTTAATTTGTGTTTAGCTATCATATGAAGAATGAAATTGATTACAGGAGAACCTTCCCTTTAATTGTTTTTCTAATTCAGAAAGCAAAACCCCACCAGTAAGGAAATATGGAGGACTTCAGAATTAAAATCGTGGCACTTGGAGGAAGGGAGAGGGATTCAGGGTTCTCTAGGAAGAAAAGGAAGGAGAAAGCCATGGTAGAAGAGTTGGAAAACTGAAGAGCAAAGACCGTAGATAGCTTACTGTTGCATACTATGAATATATTATTTTTCTTCTCTTTGCTTCTTGCAAAACTTACATTGGAATAGAAACAATCTATATTTTTTTCTTGAGCTTCTTCTTTTAAATTTGTCTTTCACCTTAATCTTTTTTTTTAACATAGAGGAACCTTTTTTCTCTAAGTATTTACAAACTGGCATCTGTAGTTTTCCTCCTAGTACACAAATCTAAGAACCATATAAAGTGCACATTAGGTAATAAAAAATTTAGAAATTTAGAATCTGAATGGTTTGTTAAAAGAGGAAAAAAGCCAAAAAAAATCTCATTGTGCCCAAATTGTTAATACGCACCAAGATGGCCTCAGTGAAACAAGGAGGCAGTCAAATGAAAAAAAGCACTTCAGATGTGCACAGGCATGAAACACGTGGATATCAGGATTCTCCTGAATATCTTTTAAAACATAGCTCCCTCGAGCAAAGCCATGGCTCTGTGCTTTGAAAGATAACCATATAGCCAAATCTCCTATTAAATGGATAAGCCCTCAAAGATAAAGACCCACCTCTAGGTTGGTCTCGCTGAGCTTATTATTTTCCAATTCCACTCTATGTCCTCATTTGACATATTTAGTCATGTGAGATTCTCCTCCTGATGTCTGGCCTTTCCTGCCAAGTTTTCAGAATTAGGACCACAGTTGGAAGCCATATGAATAATCTCATTTTATGAGCAGCAGATCCACAGATCCAATCCACAGCAGAGACTGGACTATCTAAAATGTCCAGTGTGCTTTAATTTATTTTACATATACTTATCCAGCTTTTTCTTAAAAGTGTTGAGAATCTATCACCCAAACCAAGAGCACCATGTGTTATTTATTAACTGATTCAGCATTTCTTGTAAAGGCTGGGTCTTGTGCACTGAGACTGACTATTCAGCATTGAGGCTGTTCCCTTTAGAACAGTGTTTGGAGGGTTCCCAACACAAGTACAGGCACTTTCCCTGATTCAGGAGCTAATGTTATTTTTTGATGTATACAAAGATGAGAAGGAAAATATGGAACCCAAGTTATTATTAAACCAGATATAGTAAGGCATTCACTCTTCCATCCTTATTCCAGCATCCAGATACATTTTCATATATGATATTGAGAGAGGTGTAATCTAATTCACTGTATCCCAGATCACTAAATCTTATTTGATGTTGAGACATGGGAGCACTTCAGTCCCCGGTGACTGAAAGTAATGACACCCAGAAAAAGACTCCTGCAGGTCTAGTCCTCTGAAAGGACAGCACTGAGTGCTGAAACTCACCAGTATACTCACATAATTTAAGTATATTGGTGAATTTAGTCTAGAGCCTTTGAAATGGATATAGTGAGGAGAAAAGGGAGAGCTTGAAGATCATTACAAGTGCACTGTAATTTGTCAAAATTATCTATTTTGTAAGAAGACCTCAAAAACAAAAAAAACCCAACCAAAAAAAGAACAAAAAACCCCCCACCAAACAAAAAAAAACCAGGAGACTGTACAGTAACTTGCAGCTCTCTAAAAGACAGTGCTTGTATTTCTTATGTGATTTACATTTATGTGTGAAATCTATTGTGAGACAGTCCAGTGTCTAAAAATATTTCATTAGAGACCAATCATTAAGACAGAAAGTCCTACATGGATGCAGTCAAGGGCACTTATTAAATGTGCATTTGTATATGCTTGTGCTAGCAATGGGCTGTAGGAGTTAGTTGTCCTGACAGTTGAAAAATAAAAGAATAATTACAAGCCAAATACTTTCTTACCTAGTTGTTCCAAGTTCCCTGTTGTGGATGTTAGCTAGGGGTTTTTTGGTTATTTTTATGGAGTGCAGTTTTTAATATTGTTTTCTACTCTTTCTGAGCTTTGATGCAGTTAGCAAAACCCTGTAAAGCACAAAATCTGGCAATATTGTATCTCTGCAAATAAAAGGCCATTACTTCCCATATTTTCTTTTATTATTGCAGTTTTGTTCAAACAAACAAACAAACAACCTCACAAGTAAACATACCTTTAATGTTACTCTGAGTTGCTGGTAAGACAAACATTGTAATGCTCTGTGGGCACCATAGCAAAGAAGTGATTCAAACTGAGGGGTATTTTAACCACATAATATTAATATTTCATATTAGCATGAACAGGTAATTCTGTGTATTAATCACTATAAGAAAACTTGAGCCCAGAATCACAAAAGCATTAAGACTTCGGAATTCAAGATCCCCTCTCTGTGAATCCAGGACATGGTGTCCTTGCTGAAATTTCATAAGCTGACTAGCGTTGCCACGCAGTCTCTAAAACTGTGAGTACAGTATGAGTATTGATCCTTAAAGGCTACAAAACTGGCTTCAGCTTACTTAATTCAGCTGAATATTCACATTTATAAACCATACCAAGTCCTTAACCCTCATGTCGTTACTGATGATTCAGAGAAACATTTGTGCTCTGTCACCGCGTACGGTATTTGAAGTCCTGGTCCGTTTTGATACGCAAATGTTAGAAGGGTGAAATCTGAAAGCTTGAAAAGCTTGTGACTCATCAAGAATGAGTAAGGAGTGAAATACAAGTTTTAAACAGCAGCACAAGGTGGAATGTTGCTGGAAAATTTAGTTTCATTGTCCAGTTTGAGTACACAGCATAGAAATGAAGCACCACTAACTGTACCAGAGATACTGTGTGTCACACAGTACTTGATTTTATTGTTAAAGCCCTAGCTGTTAGAATCATGTGACTGTATAAATTCTCCACTTTAATTTGTATAAATAATTTCATGTCTAGTGACTATTTCTGAAAGTTTGACTACAGCACTCCTATAGAATAAAGTATTAGTGGGGGGGAAAGACTTTATAATTTATTGCCTTTTATAAGTCTCATATTTTTAAATTGTTTCTTTGATTTGTTGGAGTTACAAAATTTGAATACATGAGTTTTGTCAATATTCTGAATTTAAATTAAGTGATCTAAACTTTTTTATTTTTTTCATTCCTTTACATTCACTACTAGTGAACTGGTTCAGAAATATTTGAACAGTGATGTTACTGGTGGAGTTCGGTTAAAAATCATATGTAGTCTTTGCACTGCAGTGTATAAAGGTATTTTAAGATTAGACACATGGCCAATATAAAGGTATCTTAAGATTAAAGACATGGTATGTGGAAAACTGGAAGAAAGGCTATGGGTTACTTTCTCATTCTCTCTGGTGAAGAACAATGCAGTAGTAGACCCTGCACTCCAGTTTTCACTACAGTTCCAAAGTTATGGTAGCACAGCAGTGGGAGGGCATGTCATAACAACAGCTGATCTTCAAACTGCTCCAGGAATAACTGAAATAACTCAATTGTTTCATTGAAATATTCTTATCAGATCTAATCATAATCAATCTAATTATGGAACAGTCTCCTTTGCCTTTAGGATCTCAAAAGCAGTCCTCTGTTTATCAAGGTTAGTGCAGGATTTTGGCTATTTGTTGAATACCTTCCCCGACTCATATCTACACACACATGCAAAATGTGGGGGGAGGAATGTGCAGTATAGCTCATCTTATTCACAGAGGACCAGTTTGGTAATAATCCAGGATGCTGATCTCTCAGATCAATAAGGCTAGTGGTTCAGAGTGAGAGTTGGATGCTGGGTATGTTTTTTTTTTTAAATGCTGTTATTTTTGAAAAATAATTTGATTGAGGCAGCTTATCATAACTGACACCAGAACTGATTTAAACCTGTAAAATGAGATAGAGAAAAGGAGGAGAGAGAGAGAGATTCTCTGGACCTGGAAAGGGCAAGTAAGTTTTTGGTTCCCATGCCTCTGGAGAGCCCCAGCTTATTTAAAGGCTGAAGGGAGCTGTGGAACTGCTTAGCTTGTTTTTGACTTCACAAAGCTGGAAGAAGCATTGAAGGAATAGGATTTCTCTGTGTAGCGATAAGCCATATGGGGAGTTTGTGTAATATCTCCTTGTGGGGAAAGGAATGAAACAAGATCGTGATTCTCTGTTCCTTCTTTAGAAAGACCTTCATTATAAGACTTCTGCTCCTGGAAAAAGCTCCACCCTCTGACATGCAGAACCAACCACCTTCTTAATAGCAGATACCCCGCTATAACACACACATACACACGTTTGGCTCCATGCCAGGCTGTAATTTGTTTTTGACATCTATCTACTGACTAATGTGACAACCCACACAAGTATTTATTTCCAGAAGGAGGAATGCATAATGAGTGCAGTAGCTCTCCCAAGTTCTGAAAAGCCGTTTAATGAAAAGGAGGGGGAAAGAGCAGCCTCCCACCCTTCCTCCCAAATGACAGGTTTTTCAAAGCCCAGGCACCAAATTCAACAACTTTGAAGCTGGCCTTTTGTGGGTTTTTAGCTACCATTTTCTCTCTGCTGTAGCTTCACAGAAGCTGGTATTTGTTCTTTGTTGGGCTGGGGGTATTTGGGGACTTAGATGTTGCCAGAATGTGAATGGCTGAGAGCTAGGCAAAAGGCTGGATTGCATGCTGCATTGCACATGAATACCACATGCTCCTGCATGCTCAGCCTGCTTTGGCTCCCTAAGTCTGATTAAAAGACAGAAATCCTAGAACAAGAAGGCAACCATTAGAAATTCTGACCATACTAGTGGCCCAGTAGCCCTAGCAAACCTAGCAACCTCTGCAGGTAAAACTCCTGAGCAATTCAAGTCAGAAACCAGACTGAAGGCTTTAAGGGAGAGAGGGGAGATTTCTACTTGAAGGGATGACCAAAGGAAATCGTGGATTTGCTGTTTTATAAGAGGCTCATATTAAGGCAGGATGCCTTCTCTGGAGGGTCAAGCTTTACCTGAAAATAAGTTATTAGCCCCTAATTGGTTCAATGCTGTGGTGGTGTTATATGAGGTGTCAGACTAGCTGAACTGGGTCATCCTTTGTAGCCTGAGAATCTCTGAATGGCAACGTGTCAGGTTTTCTTCCCTTCAGCTGTACTAATACTGCTACTACTAGACATCTGCTTGGATGGGAATTCATTTAGTTACACATAGACCTGTAAGCGTACTGCTAGATCTTCAAAGTCTGTTGATTGCGCATGTTACAGGTAGCTGGTTGATGTGCATATATTCTTTTATTTTGCTCCTAGCTATTATTATTACATTAGTAGATTTAAAAACAAAACCAGTGATAAAGGAGTTTGCAAAGCTATTTTACGAAAGAGCAATGCATCTTTCTGAAAGTTTAACACAGTGCCACAGGCATGCTTCCCTCTGAATCAGCTCTTTTTTATGAATAACTGTTCAGTGAATATAGGTTTAGTGTAACTGAAATGGGTTTTATTTACACACCATTAATTAATATAATGGGTTAATTTTATATGAGGCAACTGTCTCCTGGGAAAATCTCCTGACCTGAATCAGGAGAATTTGGCTTCAGTGCACAAAATTCTGAAGGTAAAATATAACTTGCTGGTGGTCCTCTGGCCCTCTTCATTTTTGTCCTAGTATTGAACTGGGTCCAGGGATTGGTAGAGCAAACATTGCATTTCTCAGGAATACAACACACTGACTTGGCCCCATACTTAAGTTGAAACAGTCAAAAGTGTTACTTTATCTTCTACCCCAATTGCAGTGCCCTCTGTGCATATAGGTGTCCTCATGGGAAAAAGCAGAACCATCGTCCATGTCTTCTGGGGAAAGGAACATCTGGGTTAGCAGGCAGTAGCTGGGAAAAACGCGTAAGTGGCTAGAAGCCGAAGCTGGAAATAAGATGAGGATTTTTAAGAGTGAAAGTAATTAACCTAGTAAAGCAGTAGATGCTATTACTTGAAATCCTTACATTGAGGCTTAACTTTGGTTTCAGAATGGCTTTTGGGAAGAAATGGTAAGCTTCATGCAAGAATTCCTGAATTAGGTTTTCCAGATGGTGCTATGTGATCAGTGTCATAGTTTAACCTGGCATTAGTTAAATCATCCTAAAGGTGCCTTAAAACATTTAGCTATGCATATAGTCATGTCCAGACCATTCTGTGATAACCAGCAGGATGTGACAGCCTGTGAAATGTAGACTAATGGTGGTCCCTTCAACAGATTTTTCTGATAGACATGCATTATTGTGCACACCTAGTTAAGCAGTTTTGGGCTGGAACTTGACTCACACCCTATGGCCTGAGGCACTGATGGACAATTGGCAAATAAGAAACACCCTACAGATCTGACAGACTTTCTCTAGCAGTCATTGCAAATGCTCTTTCATTGGAGCTTGTCCCAGGAAAAATGAAACCAGTTTTGGAGTGCTTGGGCCAGTCTCCAAGGTAAATGTGACTGCTTTTCAGGGACAACAAACAGTTGCTCAAGGTGTTAATGAAGGTGTGCAGCCCTCTTTCATTCTTGGCCACATGCTAGAAAACATAGCAAGAGGCCAAGGAAAATAAAAATGCTCTTGTAGCTTTCTGTTGTCTCCTGTGTTCTAAGTCAGGTCAGGTGGCAGGCAATGATTAAATGCATTCCCATTCCTGCAGTTGGCTGTGAAAAGTTTGTTATTGCCCTTGAAGGGATTGTCTTTTTCTTAAATGATCTGTTTTCTACGGTTGCTTGTGGTCCAGCAGATACATGTCTCTTGATATTTTAACATAATGCTATGCAGAGTAATTGTGGTAAAACTCACTTAGCTTTTCTTGCTGTACCAGGCCCAAAGCCTAGAGCACCTGTCCTATTAGTTATCAGTCAGTTGAAAGAAACTAGGCATTGTGAGAATTTTTTTTACTTCAGCATGAAAAAGGTTTAAAAGTCACCTTAATAATATTTCTCTATCAAATTGTAAGAAATTTACTCTCATATTGCCAGCCCTTAAAAAGAATTGCAAGTGATATTTTTAAAAAAGGAAGTATCTAATCATTGTTTAGTCATGATGATGCAAGAGTGGATTTTCGTTGCCATGAGCCAACTTTTGATTGTTCTTGTGCTCTTTGCCAGGACACTGAGTTTGTGCCAATCATTTTGCTCTGTCTCCTGCATAGTTGTAAAAATCTTTGCTGATAAGGTCACACTCAAGCTTCCTTGCTCAGCATGACCAACCTTGACAGTATCAGCCTACCTCCTAACCAAAATCATTCTCATATTACATTGCAGCCTCTCTAGGAAAGCCAGAACTTTCCAAGGCAGAAGGACTTCTACGCAAGGCTGTGCTGAAAAGACACATGCATGTTCCCTGTGTACCAAGGGGAACGTGTCTTAGGAACTGCCTTGCATTTTTCCTTTAATTTAAAAGAAGGAACAACTAACTGGCACTCTGGGAAAGGGGGAAGGTGAGGTTACCAAGCTTCACAGCCAACGTTGTCCCCCACTTGGGGAATGCTGACTGGTCAGCAGCCCATCCATGTGTAGAGAAGATTATCACTACAGCTTTGGGGTGATATGGTGACAGCAGATCCAGTTCGGGGATGGCAGGGTACTTTGTCAGATGACAAGTATGGCTGCATCAGTCTGGGTCCTGAACACCTGAACGGAAGATGTCTATACCTGAATTGCCTGTCCCTGAGATCAATACACAAAGTCTCCTGATTTTGTCATTTAAACTAATTTTTTGAAGCCAAAGTAAATGCTAGCATCAGTTATTCAGGAGTTTTCTCTGAGCATCAGGAGATGTTCAAAGCCTAAGGTGTAAAGGCCTGGACTAAGGCAAGGTGAGTCTGATTTATGGGTTGGGAACAGAATTCCTGCAGCTCACTCCACACTGAGAAATCCCAATTTTATACATACACATCTCCCAAGATAAGAACAGTGCAGTTACATGACCAAACATTGCACTGTTGGGTTTTTTGGGCTTGAATTCTCTAACCTTCATCACCTAATGGGGATGGTTAAATTAGGAACCCACGTGCCCAGTGTCAATGGAGAGAGCAGACCTCAGAGGACAGTTCACCTAGCAGGTGGGTGATTTCCCTCTGAGGTGCTTGTGTCTTTCCATGTAATGGTACTAGTAGGTTGTTCCCAGAGAGACTGTGGATCTGTCAACTCACAGTGGGGTCGGTAGGGTCCCCATGGGGTGACTGAGGAGCCTCATGCTTTGCTCCATGTTTGAGCTAATTCTCACAATTGACAGTGGAGAGAGCCTCATTGAGCTAGTCCGCCTTGCTAGTTATCCTTTGTGAAAACAGTGACCAGAGAGAAAGTGACAAAATTATTTAAATACATTGAATTAGATTACTCTTACAGCAGTTTGAACCAAGACTAATTACAGAATCACAGAATTACAGAATCATGGAATCTTAGGAGTTGGAAGGGACCTCAAAAGATCATCTGGTCCAACCCCTCTGCCAGAGCAGGATCACCTAGACTAGGTCACACAGGAACTCATCCAGGCAGGTTTTGAATGTCTCCAGAGAAGGAGACTCCACAACCTCTCTGGGCAGCCTGGTCCAGTGCTATGTCACCCTTACAGTAAAAAAGTTTTTCCTCATGTTCAGATTGAACCTCCTATGCTCCAGCTTGCACCCATTGCCCCTTGTCCTGTCATTGGCTGTCACTGAGAAGAGCCTGGCTCCTTCCTCCTGACACTCGCCCTTTACAAATTTATAAACATTAATGAGGTCACCCCTCAGTCTTCTCTCCTCCAAGCTAGAGACCCAGTTCCCTCAGCCGCTCCTCATAAGGGAGATGCTCCACTCCCTCGATCATCCTTGTGGCCCTGCGCTGGACTCTTTCAAGCAACTCCCTGTCCTTCTTGAACTGAGGGGCCCAGAACTGAACACAATATTCCAGATGCGGTCTCACCAGGGCAGAGTAGAGGGGAAGGAGAACCTCTCTTGAGCTACAACCACCCCCCTTCTGATACACCCCAGGATGCCATTGGCCTTCTTGGCTGCAAGGGCACGTTGCTGGCTCATGGTCATCCTGCAATGAAGTTTGCATTCTGCTGAAGTTAAGAGGTGTTAGTCTGCTGTAGGAGAGAAGAATAAAGCTTAGTGAACAGATAAACTAAAGTAAAAGTTTATTCTGTCTCTGTAGTCCAGCAGTGCTCTGAGCTGGAGGTGAGCCAGTTTTAAATCTGCAGTTACCAAGTTCAGTTAGGAGAGAACTGCAGAGGCATAAATCTTGGAAGATAAGTATCACAAAATTTGAGACCCTGTTTTCATCTCCATAGCCCAATAGCTGTATTGCTATGTAAGTGGGCACCTCATCTCCCCTTTATGCCAACAGAGAGGCTACTCTGGACATATTCATGTGCCAGTCCAAACCAGTTGAGCCGTTTCTTGTTTTGACTTAAGAGTTGCTCATGGAATAGCATAACGGCTGCACTGACTGCTGTGAAGCCATGTTTGTCAGGATCAAAAGCCTGGTTTTATTTTCCCCTGTACTCCAGTCATTCTGGACTGGACTTGCCCTGTTCTGCTACAGCTTATGCATGGGTGGCACTGCAAGTCCTATTACACTCACAGACTGTACATTAACTGTCAAACTCTCTTAGGAAATTGCTCACATGTCTTAAAGCGCATTTAAAAAAAATCACAACACAAATCTCTCAGCTGAAAACATATGTGCCCTGTTTCAACATATGTGCCATCTTTTGTTCATCCATACCCTTCCCAGATAAGCAATCAACTAATAAAAGTCTATCATGTTGAGTTTTAGAATGGTAATGCCCTTAAATGCAGTGATGTTAATGGATGATACTGATATAATAAATCACAGGAGGTTCAGTCATGCTCACCACTAAAATACTTAGGAGCTTCACTTTCTTTCTAGCTTGGAAAAGTTTCCATTTACAGATTGCTTTTCCTGTTTATAGATTTAGCTACCACTGAATTCAGCAATCTTTGTCTCTTGCCACTTTGTCCACCTTCACAATAAGAAAACATCTCCAATGCTATATTTACTTCTCCCCAAAACTTTTATTTAAAAAACTGAATGGATATGCCTTTAGCCTAGCACAGCACTGCATTTCAGCATATCTTGCTTTTGGTTCCCAGAAAGAATACTGTCAAAAAATCTTAAGTTTTGAATGCTTTTCCCTTAACGTCATGTTTCTTGTCTGCTCTCTCCCTTTGATGGATTTTTTAAAATAATTTTTGTTAAGGTTTTTTTTTTTATTGCTCCGATTCTTGTGGTTTATTTCTTATTTTTCACATCATCGTAAGACTCAAGGTAGTGTCTTGTAGGTGGACACGTCTACATGAGGATATTACTGTATATTAAGCTGAGGTGTGAACTTGCAGTGCATAATCTTTTTTGGTAAGGGTTGTTTGTAGGGAGCAATTGTTATCAGGATTATGAATAATAACAATATAATAATTTTTATAATCAAGATATTTGTTTTCCTTGAAATAGCTGTTAAGAACACAGAATGTATTTCCTAGCAAGGTATAAAAGCTTTAAGATGGGTGAAATTTTAGATCTGAATGACTTGACAGGGACCTATAATCCGTGGAAGGATGAGAGGCTAATTTACTCCATGTGTCCATGCAGTTTTTAGCCTCTGCTGAGTCTGTGTATTATCATTGGTTAAGTTGTAGGCAATGGTCTGTTGGAAACGGCTGTGTTTCCACACAGGCTGCTGAACACCCAGCTGAAGAAAGTGAGTGTTGATTACTACTGGAAGTAGTATTACTACAACTTGTTGACCTAGTAGTGAAAGGCACTGTGGCTTTTTACTTGGCTCTTTTGGCCAAGGTGCATTTTCCTAATGAGCTCTTGCGTGTGCTCTGTTTCTTTCTTTTATCCTTTAATCCTTTCTTTTATATTTCCCAGTTTCCTCACAATTGATTGTGACGTTGCCAAGCCTATGTCCATAGCTGCCCAAACACCATGGCAGCACTCTTCTGGAAGGTGCTTTTCCTTCCTGCTTCACTCTTCCTCCCCGCTGCCTCCTCCTGTGGTGTTGGCCCAGTCGTTTTTGCAGCTAGGGTGTGAACTGAGGTGGGTAACCAATCTGCGTTAAAACCAAGATTTTTTTTCTTTGCCAGGTTAGCTTTAGTTAGTAGAGCTCCTGGTTTCCTGCACAGCTATTTGAATGCTGATACAGTCATGTCAGTGAGGACAGCATGGGAGTGCTTCCTTTGGAAGCACTGCTGATTTATCTCAGTGTACAGTGGTAAAATATGGCCTGTTCCCTTCGCCTCCTGGGGAAGACCATCATTATTAGGCTTAAATTTATTTTTCCATAGTTCCTTTTAAAGGTTCTAGTTCTTTAGGAAAAAAAAGGAATAAAAGCAGGGGCAAAAACAGGAATAAAATTATGCAGGGCTGGATGCAGTCACATTACTGATAGAGATGCTGTGCAAAGAGCTACTTCTTCCATATTGAGTGTTGTTAACATCCTCACCTCCCGCTCAGCTGGAATCCACTAGAATGAGCAAAGCATCATTTTGCCCCTTACTTCCCCATCTTTTTCCTACATCATGCCTTTGCAATTCCCACAACTGCAGCCCAATCTTATCCCAGGGAAGGGTTTACACCCAAGATGATTTTGGACCATGAGAACTAGAACAAGGCCTTAGTTTTTCTTTCTCACTTATGGCTTGACCTGTATTTCAACGTAGATCTCTAGGGGCTGCTGCACAGACCTGCCACAGATCTCCATGGCTGTGTCCTAATCATTGCCTTCTGCTCTGAAGAGATGTAACATGTTCCACTCTTGGAGAGGTGTGGCTAGCCCAAATAGAAATGTTAAAAAAAATAAAATGGGTGCACTGCAGAACTGGAGAGCCAGAGCATAAGAGCATCAGTTTTTTTACTGTCCACCCTGTCATTTTTGTGTTCAGCTTTCTTGCAAATTGGCTTTTATCAGAGGAAAAGCTATTGGCTGTGATAAATGTTTCAGGAAAAGGATCTGAGTGAGTGACTGAGGAAGAGTCTGTACTAAGTGGCTATGATGTTTTGCACTCCACAGCACACAATGGGAAATAAGGCCAAGAGGATGTTGTTTATTCTGATTCTTAAATGTAACAAAGTTGTGAAAAAGTTTGCTAAAGCTTCTCTCATTCTCTTCTCGCCTTTCTTTTGTGCCCTTGAATCCTTTCTAAGTATACACACAGATCTGTGTCACTCTGTGCAGCTCCCTATATAGCTCTCATGACTGAAGTATCTAAGTGCTTTCCGCTACCATAGCAAGAAATACAAAATGTCTTTCTTTCTCCTGTCACTGTTCAGGGGAGTAGTTTAGAAACTACTTCAGACACTCACAACTGCAGACTGGCATCTAAGTTTTGTAGACAATTTCCATTTTATCTGTGTCTTGTATAATCACCTCCATCTTTATGTGTGAAGGCAATGGCAGAGTTACTGCATAGTGTGTCCTTGCTTTCTCCTTAGCCATTGTGTTCCTCTCCTATTGTTGTTTTGAAGTGGGCCCAGTCTCTCCTGTCTCATTCTGTCTTGTACATTCCATTTTATATACTGCCATTGGCATGATCTGCATTATTTATTGCTCGTTACTTTCTCTTTAGCCTCTGGAATAATGGTTGTGAAGTGTCTTAGTTTCATCCTAGGATCTACACCGTCCTTCATTAGCAGCTTCTTTGTCTCTTTTTAATATGCTTTCCCAACACTACTACTGTATACCTTTCTTTTCCTTTAAGTATTATCTTATCATTTGCATTTCCATTAAGTGAGAGTGAAAGCATATCATTCCTATGTTTCTTAAATTTACCCAATATTTTCAACATCTGCTAATGTATTTGTACAGTTCAGTCACTCTAAATAATCTTTTCATGCATTCTCTGAAGTCTCATTAAAAGAAAAATATTACATGCTGCATCCCCCTCTTATGACTGATCAATTATCTGTATCTAGTCAAGTGGTATTACTTGTGATTCTCAAACTGTAAAAGTTTGCTTTTAATTTTTCCCATGTACGTACTCACACAGCATTCTTTGTCAGATTGACGAGGATTAGGGAGGGGAGGTTATTTTTTTTTTTAAATCTCTCCAAACCACCCATGTCCTTAGAGGCCATTGTAGAAAAAAGGAGAGCATGACATAGGAGTCTGAGCACATGACAGAGTGCTTGGAGTTCCCAATTTCCAGTATCCCCTACTTCTGTAAGGGGTGGTATTCATTCAGCCAGGTTTTGAAAATTATGTTGTGTTTTTGATAACCCAGTGTTTGATACTCTACCTTTGTGAACACCCATTTCTTGAAAGAGAAAATACACTCACTGCTGTTGCTGCTCCATGTGCTGTGACAGCCACCCTGCCTGCACATTCATCCATACGTTGGATAAACAAGGTGGTTTGACTATCCAAATTCATATTTCGGACAGCCCTAAATAGGGCACATGACAAATGAAGTGGTGCAACTGAAGGAAGGACACAGGGTGGAGTGGGAGTGCTCTCTTGATGACTAAAGTTTCTGGGTTGCCATGTCAAGGTTCAGTGTCCAGCTTTGACTTCATACATCATGTGTGTCTCTCTTGCCTCAGTTTTACTTCCTGCAGCTTCCTTTCAGAGGTGTACTCAGAACTGCTACCTGTGGAGGGGTTTCATCAGACCAAAGGGGTTTCTGTGAATGACAGGGGGATGCTCAGAGATCCTGTGAAGGGACAGAGAAAGGCATGGAGATTTCATCCTCTGTGTATTAGGAAGTAGGAAGTCTTGACATGGAAGTCCATTGTCAACCCATCCTTTTAATTTACTTTTGCAAAGCACCTGCACAATTGTTCATCATTCTCATTCCATAATTTAGAATAAATTGTTTTGTTTTATGATGCAGGAGGAAAATCTCTCAGAGGCTTGCCACCTCAGCTCTTTTTTGTCCATTGACAATCTGAACTCTGAGAGAGTTATTGTGAGAAATTTGGCCCCACGTGTGTATCCTGTCCTAGTCTTTCCAGCTTCCTTGTACACCTTTCTTCTTCAGACTTGTACTACCTCTTTTCAGAGATGTAGTTGTCAGCTCTGTGTTTGTCATCTCTGGCTCTGGTCTTTGCTACATTTCTGGATCTGTAAACTGTTTTTTATGCAACCTGTGGAAAGGAAAAGACATGTAATGAACTTTGTGCTTTCCACTTAGTTCAATATGTGGTCAGGCCTGCACACAGAAAATTGCTTGGGAGCTGTGAAGCCTCATCTTCACCTCCTCTATGGTTGCTTTGGAAGGCATTAGAAAGTACTGGTGGACAAGATAAGATAAACAGTGCAATAGTGCACTACCTTTGATTCGGCAGCCATAATCCAGTTGGATTAAGATGAGATAATGTGATTTACCTTGCCTTTAATAACAAACGAACAGCATTTAATAGTTTCTAGACTGTTAATTTTCACAATAACTTTGTAAGGAAGATGTGTTGTCATATTGGGAAGCTGAGGCAAAGGGGTTTATCTAAATCTTGGAAGACACCTCTGATTACTTTTCAGTTCTGATGTGCTGAACCAGAAGTAGACACAAGTCCAGTCAGAGACTGAGGTGGAAGGACACCACTCACTTTGCTGCCAAGCTATACAGGTTTTTCATTAGTAAGAAGTGCTATTAACTGATGGGTTTTGCAGAAAACCTGTTCATAATGTTGCATTCCTCTTCTGTCCTCTGAACTAAGTACTCTCTTCAGGTTTTGCGACAAAATCTACAGCTCAGTTTCATTCATGTACTGACATTGTCTTCCAAAAATGAGCAGGGTCACCTGGGTTCAAGGGTGCATGAGCACGGGGTGAATTTGCCTCTGGCCACTGCTGCCTCTGTACCCGTTGGCAGTTGTCTGTGTGGGCAGAAGAGCCTGGATTTGGACTGAGGTAGACATAGGCACTCAGTTTGGGCTCTTTTTTCCTCCCCCTCCACTTAGTTTGCTTTCACCAAAGCTCTACTTTGGAGTGTTGGAAAATTGAAAGGTTGCTCCGAGCAGTTTCCTGACTACCATGCAAATATGCCTGCTTGTTGGAAAACAGTAATCACTCCAGAGTAACACAGTAATACCAAAAGCTTGTGCTGTCGGGATGAAATGTGCATATGTAGAATTGCTGTGGGAATGTCTATACAAGGTCTGCAGAGGAGGCTGGGATTTTTTTTTTCTTTGCAACTTATCCAGAATTTCTGATGGGAATACTTCACAACGGAAGCTCTGCCTTCCCTTGGGGGAAATGCAACCATTTAACTTCTTTCTTCTTTATATGTATACGGATGAACGGATGGTTTGATCCCATGGGAAGTCTGTATCTGTTCACAGTAACATTTGTTCATTTCAGGAGGATTCTGTGTTATCTGGGGAAAAAAAAGGTAAAAAAAAAAAAGGATTTGGCTTAGTTTATTGTATTTCCAGTTCTTCCTGCCTCACCAAGAAAGATGTGCATTTCCAAATTTGATTTTAAGCTGGGGTGAAGGAGGGAGAAATCAAAGAAATGATTATCAGGTCGGGGGGGAGGAGGAGCTGGTGGGAGGAATATGGGGGAGGGAATGTGAATCAGGAGGCAGCAGCTTTGAAACTGGATACAATAAATTACTTTAATTTATTGTTTATTTTTCTGATTGTATGCAGTTGCATCTCTTTTTGCCTTGCTTGATCATAGTAAACAGCACATTTTTAAGCAAAAACTGAGACGCCCTTGAGTTCACATTTTGTTCTGGAGACACACTAAGATGCAAACTTTAATGACATTCATGCAAAGAAAAAGAAAATAGTGAGGCAGAGTACTGAAACAAAGGGAGGCAGGATATCAAGAAATGTGAGCTTTGATGCCGTTTAGAAAGGGTCTAGATCCCATGATTTATCTAAAAATGACAAGATGCCCCTCTAAAAATGCAAATGTCTGCACTGCATCTTGTAGCTATAATGAATGAGTCTTTCACACAATGGAAACATTCAACTTATTCTAGGGCACTTACTGTGGCTCCATATGCTGAGCTGCATGCTCCTGGCCTTTAATCACTCTGCCTTTGTTTTTTTCAAAACTTAAATTAGAAGCACATTAGTGTTTATATGGTGTACACTCCGGTTTTGGTTTTTGTGTGTGTTTGTTTGCAGAGGGTTGTTTTTGGTTTTTAACATTAAACAAGCCAGATGAATGCGGTCCTCTTGAATGCACTGGGCATGGCAAATCATGGGAAACTTGAGTTGGCAACAGCAAAAGGATGTAAATTTTGAGCTGCTAATGGCAAGTAAGACTCCAGCTTTAGGGCTAGGGGAGAACCCATGTTACACAGCAGGGAGCCATTTAAACCCTCCTCTGACTTTCCAAGAGGATGCCTATATGCTTTCTGGTTTATTCGAAGTGAGATCAAGCTAAAGTTTTCCTTTGTTGTAAGTTTGGGTTTAAAAGAAGCATTTCATAGATGTGCAGACTGAGCTGCAGTCATGCAGCTACAGACCTGATCCAGCGCACAATACACCCCATCCAAAAGCTGTCATTAACCACGGCTTTAGCGTGGGCTGCATCTTACTATTAGCAGTTTACTATGCAGCTTTTCTTGAGATTAAAGGGAAAAAATAGAGATCCATCTATCAAATAAGATAGGAAACCAACCACTCTTTTCTTCAAGATTTTTTGGGAGGAGCTTATCCAACACGCATAATATTTAATTTTCTGGATGCATATATGCGGCGTATGTGCAAGCGGGCACACATGTAACCCTGTTACAAGTTTTAAAAGCTCTGTTTCTGACAGAAAAGAGGGCTAATTAATAGGAGTAGGAGACAAAATGCCAGCTTGTAGATTTGTTTCCCCTGCAGAAATCAGCCCCCCTGTTAGACTGTTCCTTCTTGATCTGATGTAACAAGAAGAGAGAGTCAGCTGTGAATCAAGCGCCTTGTTCTCATTTCCTTGATCATTGACATGGTTTGAGAGAGAGAAAGGAGGAGGGATTATTTGTGAGGTTATTAAAAAAAAAACCCTAGCTCCCCCTCCTCCTCTCCTTCAAGATGCACAGGCACTTCCAGAATGTTCCATAATATGAATCTGACTTTTCTCATTAAATATCATCCTCTTTCCCCCCTACTCCTTGTTAGTTAAAAAGTGCTGTTTACAAGTCACTAAGCAGATAATTCCAAGGTTTGACGAGTGGATTGCCAGTTAGCAATACAGTTGAAATCGCGTTGTTTTTTTCAGTCAGCAAGCTGTTTAATGGTTTCAGAAATTAAAGGCTAATTGCACTTGAGTGAATATGTGCTTTTCTAAGCCCACTGTTACCATTATTAGGGTATTTACCAGTTCAGAAAATTCTCTCTTTACATAAATCTGCTAATTCTTCATTGCTGCCCTGTCCTGGAAAGCAGCCATGTCGAGAGTTTTGGCCACATTAGACTGAAGAGCTGGGGTGGGGTTTTTTTGGTGCAACTTTAATCGCTGCCTGTTGTTGCATTTTCATGCAATGGTTTTGCTTTCAGGGTTGTACAAGTTTGTTCATGTAATGTTCACATTGTAAATGATCTCTTGTGAAAGAAAATTGCGTGTTGATGCAAGAAAATTCTCATTATGTTATCATGGAGATAAGGAACTTGACTGTCTTCAGAGAAAGAAGCAGTACAAGGGGTGATTTGGTAGCAGAAAAAGTTTAGCTTTTGCACGCTGCAGTATGCTTCTGCAGTACATAAAACTGCTGATGCGTAGAAGAGTTTGGGAATTACTCTAAAGCAGATTTTTAATACTAACAATATTAATGGAAGCCTTTCCTGGAGAACATGGCTGGTCAGAAAATCCAAAGCCATTGCACTGTAATAGAAAGAGTGATTCATTATTTCCTAGTATTTGCTTTCTTTCTAATTAATGACATACACAGAAGGGTAATCATTCAGCCATCTTTCTAGCTCAAAAAGAGTCACAGATTAAAAACCAAACAATTACCTGATGTAATTAATTTAAGAGTGGATTTTGGGGGTATATTTGGAGGGGGGAGGGGTTGTTCCCCTCTTCTTTTCCAGGCAGTGTTTGTCATCATTTGGCAACAACGACTAATTTATTGTCTGACTCTCCAATCCGGACTCATACAGGGTGCCTTTCATTCCCTTCCCCACCGCCAAAACTCTTCTGATGTGCTCTGTATTTGTTTGGGAGGGGAAAGAGGAGGGGGGAAGGGAGAAGGTTATATGTTTCTGACCCGCTTTACTGCTTTTCAACTGAAAGTAAATTAATGCACACACTGGATTCCCCTCTGCTGTGCTGATTGGATCCTTGTGCCGATTAAATATTTCACACTGATAGAGGGATGCTGAAAGCACTCAGCTGGTAATGTGGAATGTACATCAGTGGTACAATAACTGACTTTCAGGTTGAAGTCAAACAAAACCCCCAGTTTGCTGCAGTTTTGATTAGAATGAGTTTCACTTTGAATTTAAATCCTTGAGCCTGCTGCAGCGATGGCTAATTAGCTGAGATCTGATAGAAAGGAATACATTCCTACTTCTAATGACAGGCAGGCAGGAAGTTGTCAAAAAAAAAAAAAGGAAAGAAAGAAAGAA
>NW_010203525.1:0-8125 GCF_000695765.1 Mesitornis unicolor
GACACCAGCAGTAGGTCACTGGACAAAAGTAACATGTCTGCCTAAAGGAACTGGATACCCAAAGACTGTCCAGAAAGCCCTTTGGAACACCTCCACCTACCATCTCAAAGATGTACCGAGGGATCACACTGGAATAACCAAGTTTAGTCACAGCTGTTGGATGAGAATACCCGCACCAACTTTAATACTGTTTCTGCGTGCCAACTTTATAGCTCTCACAGTCTGAGCTTGGTAATTAGTGTGGACTTCAAACTCTTACCGACTAGCAATCCCTCGACTAAGGCCAGCTATCTCATCAGAACACGGGAGCTTTCTCCTCAGGTTTCCAGATGTGCCCTTACCCCTGTGATTTCAGAATGTGATATTCAGGTTTTTGAATGTTAGTCACAAACAAAGTAGACAAGGAAGAGGAGACATTCTTTAAACAACAAAAAGTAAAGCAGAAGAAAACAGATGCTTTAAAAGCACCTATGCAAGTACAACCTTTACATATAATCCCCTTAAAACACCATGAGAATTTAAAGCACAGTGATGTGGTTCCATCATCTACTGTTTTTTGTACAATCTCACCTTCAAACTCTTAAATTGCTGCTGACTCGGTCTTTTGCATGGCAACTTTCTAATCCAAGGATGCAGGGTCAGAGTTAGCCATGAGCATGCAGAACGTGCATGGTCATCTAGGATGTATGCCCCAATATCAGATGTGGGAGGCAATGAGAAGAAGAAATCAAAGATTGGCTAGGTTTTGTTGGGAAAATAATTTGGTTTTAAAAAGCCTTGTCCCAGACTGTACTGCCAAAGTGCTGCAACAGCATCATGAGACAGACATTAGCAGGCTGCTTTGTATCAGCTCTTACCCATCTCCTGCACCACTTCTTGAAGCACGCTAAGCAGCTACAAACTTCTTGGCTCTCACTGTTGTCTTGTACTTCTGTGAGCCAGACATTTCATCACTGCCTAAGAGCAGGACAACTCGAGGATGGCAACATTAAAAGAAAAAACAAAACCACACACATAAAAAAGCACTGAATGCCCCCTCCCTTCTCATGCTTCACTACTAATTTTAAAATAAGAGGTTTGGAGAAACTTTGTCAGGAGGCAGATTAAAAAAATAATCCACTCTGTGGGAACACAACCTTTCAAAATACCAAGTATACCACAGAGCTAGACAGATTCCATGTAAAAGAAGTAACACAAATTAATTCAATAAAGCCAAAATGAGGTATTTAACTCAACTATTTACTTGGCTTGTTTGAGTAGGGGAGGTATCTCAAACATCAGGCACAAGTCTTTCAAAGAAGGTCTCATGGTACAACAAAAGCAAGTGAAGGAACCGAAAGACAGAATGTTATCACCATTATTTTTTTTTAAAAGACAGTTCCTTATGGTTACAAACTTCTAAGAATCAGATTCTATTCAAATTTAACTCAAGAAAGACCCCTCTATAGCCATTACACTTGCATGATGTTTCAGTCATATCAGAATATTGGCCTTTGAGGCTGCATGACCTTCATTTTCTCAAGAAAGTGCTTATCTGTCAAAAGAGCCATCCACCAGGAATGAAAAGATTTTGGCAGAACACTGGATTCTGAAGGCAAAAATGACGTGTATGTTCTTAGACTAGAAATGTAAATGGAAATCTTGGAGTTTTTATGAATACTTTCAGAATGTATAGTCTGAAGCTTCCTGCTCATGTACTAAAACTTAATCCGTTTTTCAGCATTTCTGATTTAACAAGTCTGAGCAAGAGGTTAAAACATGCAAAAGTGAAATGATTACGACCTTTCCCTAAAGCAGTGATTAAGTTCAAGATCAGTTTGCAACTGTGCCGTAGATTTTTATTTAGAAAAGCAGGTAAATGAGGTCACTGCAAAATTTTATGAAAGCACAGTATCACAAAATTACAGAGCAGCTGTTCACTCAAAAAATAAGCAACAAACAAAAACCCCCCCACAAAATAGCTATGCAAAGGCCACGTCCCTTCTTCCTGCAGTAGCTAATACAAATTTTCTACACATTCAGAAGTGAATTTGAAAATGAAGAATGCTTTGTCCTCTGTGAACACCTCACCCATGAAAAACTATCAGACACACGCTGACCATCAGACACACACTGACCTGACATTCTGACCTTCAAAGCATATTTCAATTTCAAGTCTATTTTTAAATTAATTGCTGGGAAAAGGCATGAGTCACAACCCTGCTTGGATCCCCCTCTACTGGACACTCACCAAGTGCTATGTTTATTCTAAAGTTTCCCAAGTCAGAACAGGCTCTAACATTACCTCCTCAATCAATTTAAAGAACATGGACCTTGCAGTTCAGTTCCCTAAGCTACTCAGGAATATCCATCTTTATCTTCCCAATTTGGCAAAGATGTCTGCTCCAAACATCAGGAAGCTCTGGGGTACTATAAAGCCCAGCTCTGTAACAACAAGCTGTATATGCTACCTAGAGGCACTTTGTTTATGATATGTTGCAGCTGTTACTCTCCATCTGTGCGCCAAATTCACTGACACTGAAGGTCAAGGAAATCTAAAGAGAAACCTGACTGAAGCTCAGGTGAGAAGCCTTGTCTCTGCAGTTGCAATGAAGTCAGGTGCACTCCATACAGCCGGTATCTGAAGGGCCATATAGCCAGCCATGAACACTACTCAAACACTTGGAAGGAGGAGGAAATGAGAAAGTATTAAGAACACATCTTACACATGTTGATGGAGGAAGTCGACATCCTGTGTGGTACAGTTTTGTGCACTACCCAGATCTTAAGTTCAGGAGCAGTCAGACATCATCCTGCTAGGCAAATGGGTTGCTCACAATGGTAGGCGAGTTAATAAAGGGACACAATACTGAGATTAAGGACTGGAAAGAGAAGTGGAAATCAGAATCTATGTTACGTATCCAGTCAATTTTTGACTTCTCGTTCATCCTGCGTCATCTAGTTTATTCCCTCTGAAGGTCAAGGCAGAGTTACATACTTGGTGGGCACTGTTGGTTTCAGAGCCAGATAGGCCCATGCTGCTGACTCACCTACGGAAATCCTTAGTGGTTTGATTTGGTCCAGGCTGTTCATTATAAAGAAGCCTTTTCAGACATCAACAAATAAATCACCTGCCTGGTTGCCCTTAATGAAAGCACTGCTACACAGGAAAAAAAGGGGATGGAGCATGAAACAACATCCATGGTGGAACAGCTAAACCAGAAGAGAGGGATGTCTGAAGACCAGAATGAAAGACCTGAGAATTAAGTCAAGAAGAGAAACGATAAAACAATAAAGCAGTACAGAAATGGAGCAGAAAGGCGTCAACAGGAAAGTTACAAATGGAATGGAAAGCTAAAGTGGCTATTTTTCATGAAAGGACACACCTCGTTATGACAAAGAGCCAGTAACATACTCCCATGTAATAACTTCCCCTGCATCCATCACCAGTTGTTTTAGTGGATTACAGCTGTAGGACCATAAGAAATCATTTCCACATATTGGTGAGGAACTTCAAAAGCAACTAACAAGTCTGAAATCAATCTCTTCTCTTAAAAGTTGTACATAGCAAAGCATTGTAACAACTGCACAAAGTATTCTGTATTAACAGTAGAGAGGAGTTCAGGCTGCAAGCTGCTCTCAGCTATGATTCATTCATGGCTCTCTGCCAAAAAAATAAATACATTCAAGACCAACTGCCTCAAGGGGAAAGGTAGGCCACTTTTTGAAGCACACAGAGATAAATGATTTACAGAACAGAATACAGTTTAAGATTTCAGCCTATACAGATGATGAGGAAGGACTTTCTTATGTCTCACAAAGATTTACTGCGCAGACTTGCATACTGGCAATGTATCAACAGATGGAGTAAACTAGGAACTATTAAACTGGGATTTGCAAAACTCTCCCCAAAGAGCAAGAAATGACCTATTATATTGCTACACACAAAGAAAGTTCATAAAGCCAAATCAAGATATGCGATGGGTATTGCAGCCACGCAAGACAAACACGGCCAGTTCAGATTACGGGCAAACTCTGCAGTAAAGCAACACCTGTGGAGGGAAAGACCAGTCCACTGGCAGCATGACAAACAGTCTAAAGGTTGGGAGGGGTTTGACGCCATACAGCATCTGCTGCGCATAAAAATGTTTAATTAGCTGCTAAACAGCAAGCAGCTCATCCCTGTTTTTTCTGCAAGAACATTATTTCTTGAATAAATGCCCTTGCTTAGCTAGCACGGTTCAGACCGGAGAGAGCTGTTTCACTGAGGGAGTCAGGGACAACGCGTTCTCACACATCAGGTTGTTCTGTACTTGACTGCTAACGTTTTTGAACCACCGTTTCATTAGCAAGCACCTTCTGAAACACCAAAACCACTTTTAAATGTGTCTTACTTAAAGATCATGTTCAAAGATTATTAAACTATATTGCTAATGCGTTTTAAAAGCAAGCTGCTCTTTTAAATGTTTCCCTAGAGTTACAACTGCATTTCATTATTTAACAAATTCTAGATCTAACTGCTGCTCATCTCTAAACTCAGCAGTAGTGAGGATCTGCAGAGGTTTTTGCTTGAAAGAGTCCAGTGCAGAGCCACAGAGATGCTGGAGGGAGTGGAGCATCTCCTGCTGAGGAGCAGCTGAGGGAGCTGGGGCTCTTGAGCTTGGAGCAGAGGAGACTGAGGGGTGCCCTCATTCCTGGGGATCCATTGGGAAAGGGCAGTGTCAGGAGGAAGGAGCCAGGCTCTGCTCTGGGATGGCCAATGCCAGGACAAGGGGCAATGGTCCCAAGCTGGAGCACAGGAGGTTCAAGCTGAAGATGAGGACAAACTTTGTGAGTGTGAGGGTGGCAGAGCATGGCCCAGGCTGCCCAGAGAGGTTGTGGAGTCTCCTTGTGTGGAGACACCCAAAGCCCTGGCCGTGTTCCTGTGTGACTGCTCTGGTGATCCTGCTCTGGCAGGGGTTGCACTGGGGGAGCTTTCCAGGGCCCTTCCAACTCCTGACATTCTGGGATTCTGTAAGGAGAAACACTGAGCCTCTCAGGATGCAAGGTATCCTGATAGGATATTCTGTTTAAAGTTCTGATATACACATAGCTCCAAGGTACCCTCGCCAATAAAAGGGAAAACATCCACAACTTGAAGGTAACAAACAAAAACCCCCAAAGGGAATGAGCTGTTACAATCCAGCCCTCACTTATGCTTCAGCCGTATCCCAGGAGGGGTTAAAAGTTCAGCAGTGTCCACCAGTACTGAGACATCGCACAAATTCCTTTTTTTAAAATTATTTTTTATTTCTGTAGACTCAAGCCCAAGCTGGATGTTGCTGTTAGTCTCAAAAAGGAATTATATACCTTTTCAACAATGGTAGTAATGCATGCATTTTAAGTCAAGCATGTGATTAAATGTTCTGCTAGTAAGAATTCTCAACCAGATGTTGGGCAATCTGATGACACACGATCTATCTCAACCAGTGCTTGAAGTAGTTATAATTTATGAGCCAGTAGTTTCACATCTTGTGATGCTGGTATTTAACCAGGTTTTAAAAGCCCCCTTTTTTGTGGGGATTTTTTGGGTTTTTTTAAAGGAAAAAAAGAAGTACAGGTTGGTCAGGATGGCTTTGTTCAATTATATTACTTCCCAGTTTGGCTCACGATGCAAAATTTCACTTCAGGGTACTACTACAGGAGGAAGAAATGAGCTCCTTAAAAGGTCAGTGTCTAGTTTTGCCACTGCTTAATTTTTATTTCTTTAACTTGGTCCTATTGCTTATTCTTCGGTTAAGTTTTTGCTCCATCTGTGCACCACAGATGTCCTCTATTTTTTCCTTTCAGCTCATACATTTCTATACAGCACCTAGGAAAGCCTGCCTCCTTGGGAATTATGGGAATTACAAAAATGCAATAGCTACATTTGCAGACATGAGGCACAATTTGGAATAACATTTGAGTTGTTAGTTTAAAAACAGAAAAACAACTATATTTTTCTGCTTACATTATTCATTTTCCAAAAGTTGGCTACTGGAACAGAATTCACACATACAGAGAAAAATACAGTTTCATTAAGAGGGATCTTTCTGAGTTTGTTGAGGACAAATCCTCACCAGTGGTGACCATCCTCTCCTTTAGGAGGACTTAAGGCTCACTTAGACACTCTCCCACCTAGCCTTAAAAGAAAATAAACACAACTGCAAAAGCAAGCCCAGGACACATAAAATTCAGTTACACTAAAAAGAAATCAATCATCCTGCTAACTATTCAAGCAGAGGGTTAATTTTGAAATCAGCATGTTTCCTACAAGTTGTTGATACATCACATGCTCTCAATTTCAGTTTTCAATTTTTTCCAAATCCTAAATATGTGCTAACACCAAACTGCTGGTGTAAAGACCACTCTTCTGGTTGCCCCTACACTGTACTTCATTTGGGACTAAAAAGCAAAGCCGTTACCTTGTTAGATGCCCAAACCAGGCAGTCTCGCCAGCACTGCACTTCTTGCTTGGTGACTATTTCATTCAGAAGGTTGTGACCCCATCCTGTATCGGTTTTGTGCTGTTCATTGTCCAAAAGCTTTGTATCTGTGGGGTCTGTTTCTACCACTGGGATTAGTATTCTCTGCTCTTTAAGAATTTTCCACCGAGCATACCTAAGTAAGTCAACATCTGATTTCAGATTTCTCCTTAGTAAAGCCTATGCTGAAATGTAAAAAAAAATAAATAAATGTATGGCTATTTCAAGTCTTCACTACATACGAAGTTAATTTTAAGGTGCATAGGGTATATTTTGTATAAAAGACTTCTAGATTATCCAGAAAGGAGCCTCTTCGTGCAAACAAGAAAATCCAGCCAAAACCCAAAGTTAAATTAATTTAAGCAGTGGCTTAAATTTCCTAGCTCTGTTTCTTATAATATAAACTTCTCAAATTGGGGACTTTGGCCTCTTACTAATAGGGACAGAGAAGACGAGTACCATGCATGCCAACATGCTCCAGTTGAAGTCACTTCTGCAGAATACACCACCATAAAAATGACAGCCAGCCTCCTAATATCAGAAAAGGGACATCTGAGGGAATTTGTCTTACAAATTCTAAATCTATCACCAATGGATAATGTAAAGCGTTACAAATCTGCCTACGACCGTAGAAAGTTCCTATTTAACAGTAATAGTATTTTCCAAGGGGAGGAAAAGAAAGGGGACACACACACACATTTATTACCTGACTCTGGATTCAAATGTTGACACTTTAAACTCAAATATTTTACAATAATCAGTATTTAAAAGGCCCCCTGTGATTAAAGTAAGCATGAATGAGTCATATTACATACAAGCATATATTTTCTGTCTTCTTTCTTATATCTGTGCTTTGAACTGTTCCCTGGAAGCAATTAGGGAATTTTTCTTTTTAAGAGAGCTCACTAAATCAAATGAATCAAATGTAGCTTGAGATGGCCCTCCTGACCACCTATTACACAAGAAAAAATACATGCTAATCAGAAAGATACATTTTACTTCCATTTTTTACCTTTATTTCTTTCTGCCATTGGCACTCTCACAAATAAAACAAAGAGTTCTCTCAATTTATTTACCTTAAAAAAAATATTAGAAAACCCACCTGACTGTGTGAAAAATATTCTATTTACAACAGTAAAATATTCTATTTTAAACAGAAATAAAATACTCTATTTAAACAGAAAAATACTCTATTTACAACACTGCAAATTTACTGCATCACACAAGAACATTGCCAGAAATGTCCATTTTTTAATGGCATGATTAATGCAACATGTTACGTAAATGACCAATTTCCTTTAGTTTAGCTAATTTAATTAATCAAGGGAGAACAAGTTTTATCTTTGTGGGCAGCATTTTCATTTAAAAAATAAAGAATCAAATAATAGCTATTTTTTCGTCATAAAATTCCCAACTTTAAAGCACTTGGAGAGAATCTTCTGCCAAACAACACACATTTCCTAAACCTGCACAAGTAGCTTCTGAAGATAAGGAAAGCAGGGACATTCCTTCCAACTGTGACACTTCTGACAACGTTCAGCCATGAGTTGGGCAGCTGTCATCTCATTCTTGCGAAAGGAACACATCATTTTCATGACAGGATCCGATACCTGACAAGCTGCTCATTTCAAACAGTTTTGCCC
>NW_010203525.1:8156-31966 GCF_000695765.1 Mesitornis unicolor
AAAGTTATTTTTGAAGCTTTGGGATTCAGAATGTCACACATCTGAGGAAAAAAAAATTGCTTTTCATGGAGTCTACTCTGTAAAAGCACCCAGTAAGCAACCTCAGAAGAATTCCGAGGATGAACTTGTAAGTGCAGAAATAATGTCTTGTGAGAGGAAAGTTTCATAGCTACTTAAAACTCAATGGACTCTTAAATTTCCTAAGTCCCTGACAGAATTAAAACTGATAGAGTGAATATTTTGAAAGAGCCTGAGGGTATTTCAGAAAGTAAAGCTAGCAATGCATAGAAAATAAATGACTTTGGTTTTTAATTCATATGTACAATCAATCCTTTTTACTCAGGGTTTCTGAAAATCCAAACTAGAGTATACAGGAAAATCCATTTCAGTACTTACAGAATATAATTCCTTTGCCCTATTACCACTGAACCTTCCCCCACTAACAAAAGTTCCTATTTTAGTAAAATTGGGCATGTAAATGATTATCACAGACTTCTTAAACGCACTTCAATCTTCTCAAATTGGCAAAGCAACATCTGCACAATATTTAGAGAAAAAGTACCATTTATTTACCCATACACAGTATGTCAAGACTCAAGATGTCTTCCTTAACCATCCCTTTGTCATTTTATACAGTTTCTTCATACTGTAAGTTATAGATTTCTTCAACCCTAAAAAAAAAAAGAAAAAAAAACCAGAAAATATCAGCATTTAGGAAGTCTAACTCAAATACTATGTTCTTACTATATTAAGTAAAATATTGCCCTGGAAGAGTTACAACCTAATCCATCAGGCAGACACACAACTTTCTTGTCACACTCATACTACAGTAAGTAATCACACAAAGAATACTTTCAATACTATCAAAGCATGCATAATATAATAAGTTCATTCTGAAGGCCTGCTGATGCTGCATACAAGCACATTGTATAGACAGTGACCAAGGTATAACAAGCATAGAGATTCATGATAAAACTCTTAACCAGTACAGAGGGAAACTGATGATTTACACCACCACTCCTAAATGCTAAAGATAGGAAGTCTTTTAAACCATCTGTGTCTACAGCAGATCCTCACCAATCCAATACATGATGCTTTTCAAGCCCCTTCTGCTCTACTGCGAGGTGGCGTGTCCAGCTGAGTCAGGTTGTGCCCTGGCCTGGTAAGGGACACCAGCAACCTGGCAGAGCATGGACACCCGAGCAGGACCATTTGGAGAAACCCAGCTTCATTAGCTGGCCACCTCTGTGAGAACAGTCTAGCTGTCAAAGCATTTTGGCTCTTGAGACAGAAGCCCATCACCAGGTTCTGTAGATTAGATGAGGCCTAATGATCAAGAACCACAGCTGTGCCTAAAGCTGGGCAGCCAAAATTTTACTGAAGGGATAAAGGGGAAGGCGAGAGAGAGGGGTGAACCAGCACAAAAGAACAGTCTGCTCAGGCAAGACAAACTCTGTAGACAGCAAGCTTTATACTTTCAAATCCTACTTCACCACTCCTCCTTTACCAGTGTTTCTGCTAATCAGATTTTAGTTAGCCTTGCTTGATGCTATACGTCAGGTGCTTGGTGCCTTCTTGTAGACCAGTTATACACAGGTAGAACTGAGAAGCATCACACTGGTGCCCATCTTGAGTAAATGTAATCAAACACTGCACACCATCAGCAGCTTTCCAGAACAAATAGACCCAGAGCATTGCCAAGCAAAGGCTTTTAAATTAAGAACTAAAACAAAGAATTGTTGTTGGTTTCTTTCCCCCCATAGGAAATGTGCTGGTGACTGTTGAAGTGAAAATCTGTTCTGGTTTCAACAAGTTGTAAAGTACATTATAACCTCCTTGAATATTTTGTTATTGCTTCATCCTAACTAATGGCAGCTACCGTTTCGTAAGTGAGAGAATAGCACATCTGCAAGAGAATAAAACTGCTCATCTTGCATAATGAAACAACATCTGTGCCCTTAGGCAAAAAGTGCTAATAATGAAATGATGATGGGGATGGAAAACCAGATTAATAAGGCATCTACGCAAGGAAACTGAAAGAAGCAAAAATAATGAGGTGCTGACAAACAGCTGTAATTTGGCAACACCGCAAATCAGAAGTGTACCTGTGAACACCCTGCCACAGGGATGCTGTCTGGACCAATTCTGCTTCAGAGTAACCTGCCTGCCACTTGTTTATGAGAAACCTCATCTGAAGCCAGAAGAGCTGTCATACTCTAGCATCATCCTGCAGCAGCCCACAGGTAGTGAACCTGGGTAAATACCAAACCATTACGCTAGCCCTACAGCAAAGGAAGGCATTTCTCAGTTTGCACAAAGATACAGGTGGTTTTTGCAGCAGTCACTGTCTCCAAGCTTTGACAAGTTTTAGATACAAAGGGATTGAGGATGACTCCCCCACAATTTGTAAAGTGTACCCTTAGAGTTAAACACTTTCTGAAGTTCTTACAGACCTAGAGTAAAAAAAAAAAACACACAGCCTTTTGCTGGGTTTAGTCATCTAGGATTTGGAAACTTGAAACCAAAATACTGTTAGTCTTGGCATTTCAGTGGGGTTCTGAGATCCTAGCCAGTGGAGCTACTTATTTTTCCTCCTTCCAGCTTTTTTTGATTAAAACCTACCCCAAAATAAAACAAAAAACCAACATAAAACACAGAGTGACTTTTCAGATTCGAGTCTAATCACACCCTTAAAAATTCAAAGCTGAAAAGGCTGCACAAAAACCCTTTAATTTTGACACATGCACAGATTTAGAAGTATGGTACGTTAGACTTACTACAATTTTTCTTATATTTATTTCATAGAACACTATTTACCTGGCAAGACTGACTAAAAGTACACAGAAGCAATTTAGCCAAAAGTCACACAGGATAACACACCAGAACACAAGGAAAGATCTGCTGGAATAAATGAGCAAATTACACCCAAGTTTAGCCATTGCACTCTTTTTTTGGGGGGTGGGGAGGCACAAGGATGTGATATTTGATTTTGAGAAGACCTTAGAAAGTAATCCAGTGAAGATAAAATACTTCAGGTGAAAGAAGCACTCTGTATTAGCAGTCTAGTTACCAGAATTCAAATGAGTCTGCATTAATAGGGAAAAGTATATGCTCTATTTCTGAAGGAATGTGATGGAGAGTAAAAAGCCTATAACAAATACACTGTACATAATCAGTTTTGCACTTCTTGCAATTGCAAATTGCAATTTAAATAAACTCAACTTCACCTTTTGTAAGGAATCCATACATATATTTTTCAGCTTACAAAACCATGTGCATCCCATATGTAACCTCATATTTTTCTATATTTAATAGGTTTTTGTTAAAAGCAAGCAAACTAATGAAGTCACGATGAGCTTTTCTTCACAGCATCTCAACTAACTAGTAAACAATCATGTAAATTTTGAAGCACCTCACATATCTGCATTAAAATTACACCCAGCGTAAACATGGCAGCGGCAGAGCAAGGCCAGATTGAGCTCAGGCACAATACACAAGTGAAGGAAGTGGCTCTAACCCCCAAAGGAAAAGCTATGTAACTGTACAGCTTTGATTACTGTCCAGCCTCCTAGGCACTACACTTCCAGGATGCAACCCCCCAGATACTGAAATCGCTCTGCCAGAATCGACCTTGTTTTGCCATTCCAAATAAGCCAGAGCACTTTTGGAAGCACAGCATAGCATGTGGCAAATCACCAGCACCACAGCTGATGCAGCCCTGCCTGATGGTAATTCACTGCGCTGGCACCACAGCCTTCAAGCCAGCTTGTTCAGCAGCTTGCCAACCTCCTCTGCCTCCTGCAGCAGCTCGACAGAAAGAGGTTTTTCTCCTTCATCTTTTCCCCCTGCAGGGAGCACTCTGCTGAGCTCCACCCGCTGGAGCCTTATGTAATAAGCTGCTTACATTTCTACCCTAGCACATCACGCTACAAAGCAAAAGACAGGTTTATACATACAGCTGGTTTCTTCAAGCAGCCCTCAGGGTGATGAGTCACATCTATAGTAAAAGTTAATGGTTGTAATTATGGCTCAGTCTCAGAATCTGAAGCAGTTGGACCACATGAAAATGTCTTTCTATTTTAGCTATGAATCTATGACTTGGCGGCTCCACCTCCCCTTTAGATTTTTCCACTATACGACAGAGAACAAAGACCTAACGCACATGGAATCAAGACCACAAAATTTCAGTGTAAACATCAGTTGTATCTGGTTTTACTTAACAACCCACACTCGGTTTTTTTGGAAGTGTTAGTGCTGTAAGATAGTAATTTGGCTAAAAGTCCCTCAGAGTCTCCCAGTAGATATGTCTGGCTGTAGTATTCTTTATTTCCTTTAGAAAAGGAAAGTCGAATGCACACACTGCGGAAGAGCTGTCATGTGGAGGCAAATAGTTAACATTGTTAGTGTCTCATGCACAAATGTATGCAAATTTTTACACATATTTACAGTGAAGTGCAGTGGTATGCAATATCTGCTCAGGCAGCACAGCAGTTATCACAAATCTACGAAGTATTTTATATTTAAAACTGTTCCTTATAGTTAAAAAAAATAAATCCTTGGAGACGTAGTATACTAATATCCTAGTTTCAAGAAAACAAATGTTATTCAGAGAAGCTACAAGTGTTTGTGCTAACTTAAAAGTATCTCTAACAATTGCTTCTACTGATTAATATAGTGTTTTATTTATATAAAATTTTCAAGGCTTGTAGTATTCCTCTAGTAAGATATAAAGAGGATATAAAGATATAAAGCTCCTTCAGAGGAGCTAAACAAAAGTACTTCAGAGTTAGTTCCCAAAGACCATGCAGACTCTGGCTATGTGGGAAAAATAAATCAAATGATGGTGCCATCTCTAATGAGAAACAGAGAGACAATCTCACCACAAGAGTCAAAGAAATACATAGCCGCATTTTCAAAAACTAAATAGGGCATTTAACAACAAACAAAAACATGGAGCTTGAGCTCAATTTTAAAACCACACTGGCAGAGAAAGATGAAAAAAGTTCTCTTAAATGGGTTGAAACTCTTTGTGCTCCTTGCCAATAATGTGAATACACAGCATGCCATCTCAGCAACGACTATTCCTGATTTAAAATTTAATTTAGAAATATGCCGTACATTGGACTACGATGCTACAGACCAGAGAGTAGGCATTTCACTTGTTGTTGTTGAGATAAAACAAGCAGCTAAGGAAATAATTTTGTGTCCTCCATCACATTTCGAAATGATGGCCATGTAATGAAAACTAACTCTTTTCAAAGCAGACATAGCACAAAAGTATAGTTACTAGGAACAACAAGAAAAGAATCAGAGCTTATCTAATGGAGCCACTAATTTCATTAATCTCTTTCATATTTCTCTTCTTTTAGCTACTATTCTTAATGTAAACACTGCAGGAAGACAGAGCCATAATACTTTTCCTAAAATCTCTATTAGAAAGTGTTAAAATAGGCCTCAGAGGAACAGAATATTAGACAAGATTTGCATAAAGAATGAAGAAAGAAATACAGCATCCTTAGGGATAACATTTAAAAGCTCTACACCTCCTGTAATACACATTCCTTACATGAATTAAGTAACTATGTTTAATGTAGGAGCCTCAAAGTTTTGCCTGTGTACAGTATGTCTCTATAGGGATATTGCTTGACAAGAGCCCCAAAAAATAGCAAAAGCAGTGAGCAGCATTAATGCCTGCCCCCTAGTGATGAACTTTTAAAATTAGAATCATAGGATGTATTGGGTTGGAAGGGACCTTTAAATCTCCTTCAGTCCAACCCTGCAGTGACAGGGACAATGTCACCAGATCAGGTTGCTCAGAGCCCCATCAACCCTGGCCTTGAACATCTCCAGGGATGGGGCCTGCACCACCTCTCTGGGCAACCTGTGCCAGTGATCGACCACCTCATGGTGAAGAACTTTTTCCTCATATCCAACCCAAATCTCCCCTTCTCTAGTTTAAAACCAGCACCACTTGTCCTACCACTCCATGCCCCAGCGAACAGCTCTTCCCCAGATCTCTTATAGGCACCTTTCAGGTATTGGAAGGTCCCCCAGGAGCCTTCTCATCTCTAGGCTGAACAACCCCAACTCTCTCAGCCTGTTCCCATAGCAGAGCTGCTCCAACCCCCGAGCCTCTTTGTGGCCTCCTCTGGACCCACTCCAGCACTTCAATGTCCTTGTGTTGGGGACTCCAAGGCTGGACGCAGTATCCAGGTGAGGTCTCACCAGAGCACAGCAGAGGGGCAGAATCACCTCCCTGGCCCTGCCGGCCACACTTCTTGTGATGCAGCCCAGGATGGGGTTGGTTTCTGGGCTGCAGATGCACATTGGTGCCTCATGTCCAGCTTTTCACCCACCAGTACCCCCAAATCCTTTCCCTCAGGGCTGCTTTCCAGCACATCATCTCTCAGCCTGTATTGGTAATGACGATTGTCCTGACCCAGGTGCAGGACCCTGCACTTGGCCTTGTTGAACCTCATTAGGTCCACCTGGGCCCACTTCTCCAGCTTGTCCAGGTCCCTCTGGATGGCATTAAGAAATTAAGAAACCATGATTGGGAGACAATCTTCATTAGACAGGACAGCAAGATTTAACATAAATGTTTGGAGAGAAATAGTAATTAAAAAAATCAGTTAAAAGCCTTCTATTGATCAACTCCAAAACTCATGGAACCTGTCCCTCCTAAATCCCAGGGAAGATCACTGAAGATCATATAAACATCACATCTGAAAAACACTGAGGTCACACCCCTGGTCAGTTAGATTTAATTTCTTCTTTCGTGTGCACTACAATGTAAGTTTTTATTACAAAAATACTATTTCCGTGCTTCTGTCCATCTTCAGTGAGCAAAACTGGTGGTGTTCTGATGAGGCCCACACACAGGCTTGTGGGGAAGCTGGGCTATGCCTACATGGGCAAGTGAGGCAAGGCTCATTTTCTGAGCAGCAGCACACGTCGCAGACACGCTCCTGATCCTAACTGGGGCAGCAGGACTCCCCTTCTCCAGCCAGGGTGGCCTGCACTACTGTGCTCAGGAAGGTTAGCTCCACAGGCAAGCTTTGCATTCACTAAACAACATTCAGAGGTTAGGAAATGCTAGAAACGGTCTTTTTCCAATCTAATTTGTTTCCCTCAGCAAAAAAACTGTGAGTAACCCCAAAAGATCAACCCTGAATTCTGTTGCTGATGGTTTTGGCCTGATTCTAGCAGAAATGAGTAAATACAGTTAAAATAAAACAAACTAGATCATGCTATAAGTAAGAAAACTAAACTCTCCCAAGTTTAGTTTGTTCTATCAGAACAGACAGAAGGGGAGCATAAATAATCTGACAAAGCCTTATTCCTACTCTTGCACTGCCACACAAACAGCTTTGCTCCATGAGTCAGTCAAGCCACTAACCTTCACAAGCACCCAATTCAACACGGTAACGCTGTCTTTGACTCCTCCTCTCCAATTATTTCACTCTACAAAATCTACTCTGTGAATTTAGAAACAGCTAGGTTACAAGCTGGTATTTCTAAGAGAGGTCTGTTACAATACAAGAAGTCTTGACCACTAGCAGGCAATTTTGACAACAAACCCTAGAAGAAAAATGTCATCTGTTTGGTTGGAAACCTTACATTGGAAACCAATAGCTGCAATATGCCTAACTTATATAAAACAAAAGTTTGCTTCTCTAAGATGGAGTTATGTCCTTAGCTTCCTCCAGCTACTAAACAAAGTTAGGCAATAGTTTTGTCAGACTTCTTCCAGTTTATAGAACTAGACTATTAACAGAAGCATATAAAAAGTACAACTGCTCCTGCTTGTTTTACTCAGCAGACCACTAATGGTCCTGAACACTGCAACTTGTGTTTCTTTACAAGGAGGTAGGAAATGTAACATGGAGCCACCAACTTTAATACTAAATGGGAAGGGAACAGCAGCTGTAGAAGTCTGGATAAGAATTGCTCAGCAGGAAACTATACAGCTGCTTTTAAAATCAGTAATGGCATCATTTATACATAATTGCTTTTGTGGAAGAACGAGGAATAGGTATGAATGAGTTCAGAAAATTATTTAAGCACATCCATGCAAGCAGCAAGGATTTTTTACTTTGCAGAAATTAAGACTAACTCCATGTCAGAGTTTTAAGTAAATGAAGGTTCAGGTCTAAAGTCTTTCTTTTAAATCAAGCTGCAGTAAAAATCAGGTCACCTTAAAAGTAGATTTAGTCCAGAACTCAGAAAACAGGATGAACCTCCAGCTCTTAACTGGCAGTAACTTTCACTCCACTAGACTCCGATAGCTGAAAAGCATACCTAGTTTTCCTGTGTTCCTATACAAGCAAGTCCTTTTCTTCCCTTCTACACCTTCTCTCACATTGAATTTGTAATATTCAACTCTTTTTCTGAAGTAATTCATATTGAAGTATGAGAGTTTCAGTCCTACCCAATGCTCACCAAGTATAGGCTCAGTTTAGAACACGTGATGTCTTCAAACACACCCCTAGCATCTGAGCCTGACAAAACCATCAGATCCTGCCAAAGACCTCTCTCTCAAAACTCAACCCCTCCTTTTTATGATGAAATAACCTTACAGTCTACATAACACACCAATATTAGGTACTGATCATTTAGGAATCCACTCACAGGCAGAAAGTCAGAATGAATTATGAAGTAATTTTTTTCCCCTTTTTAATATAAAAAGAGCAGCACTAGTGCACATCAACCAAATCTGGCCCACATATAGATGGAAATTGAAGTCAGAAGTTGTTTTTCTGGTACTCTGGGGTTGCTGGGAGGTTTAGTTTGTTTGTTTAAGACTCATATAGACTCTAATTACTTCTGGTACTTTGCAATTTCTCAATAGCTACATGAAGCTTCTGCTTCAAATATTTTACTTTCCAGGGGCTTTCATTAGACACTCAAAAAGTTTAATCCTTAAACTCTTGTAACAAGACAGTCTTGGTGCCCTCTAAGTTTTACTTTATGAAATCAGAATGCTTATGTTGATAGAAATCACACATTCTTACCAGCTGTTAGTATGGTTTTAGCACTCTGCACTATACTGGAAGATCTCACAATTCCTGAAATGCCTGCAGATAGAAAAGCACACATATGTTACCCATCTTAGCAGTTCTGTAGGGATTTTTTTTAATCCTCCAACATACGTAAAAAAAAAATTAAGTTTTTTCCAGTTATACAAATCAAAGCAGCTTGACAGTAAAACACTTAAGCCAAAAAAGTTTGTTTCTGTTCTGCTTTGTCACACTAACTGAAAATATTCTCCAAGCTATTTTCACTTATTTCATAGAATCACAGAATGGTTTGGGCTGGAAGGGACCTTAAAGCTCATCCAGTCAAACCCCCTGCCATGTGCAGGGACACCTCCACCAGCCCAGGTTGCCCAAGGCCCCATCCAACCTGGCCTTGGGCACTGCCAGGGAGGGGGCATCCACAGCTTCCCTGGGCAACCTGGGCCAGTGCTCACCACCCTCACAGTCAAGAATTTCTTCCTAATAGCTAGTAACATACAGAAAAAAACCCCAATCAATATTAAAACAGTAACAACTAGTAGGAATTGATCCAATTAATTTATTTAGTGTTCCCATTATTTCTCTACTAAGATCTTTGTGACTAAGTCACAAAGGATTCAGAGTTGTTTCACCTAAGTGCAGTTATATTAACTTTCTAGAGCAGAACAAATTATGCTTACTGTTTAATTCAACATGAAAATGGGATTTTGCATTTCTCTGATCAAGTAGGGATGCCTATATTGTGCAATGTTTGTCTGGCTTTCTTAAATTATCAGCTTTTGGAGATAATGCTCATTTACCACTGTGCCCTGTGGCACATTCAGTCCTCATTGTCCAGTGGTTCTTGGGTATTAATGGAATAGTATGTAAGACAATAAAACATTTTTGAAGAGAATTCAGTTTTATCTGTTAAAATCATACTGGTATGTGCTGAACAAGACTACTGTACATTACTAAATACTTAAAAATGTAGAAATGCAGCAGTCTCAGAGTTTGTCTTCCAAACTGAAATTTCTTCTGCATTCACCAGAATATAGAATATAATTTCAATTCTTAGTTTTAAATCCTTCTTCCAAAGCTATTTTTAAAATGAGATCAGAGCTTAGGGAAATCCATGAATAAGTAAGAGGGATACAATACTCCACCAGAAAATAATCTGAGAGGGTAGGGAGGGAAAGGGATCAAATCATGTTGAGTTAGTAAAATACCATGGGACAACGCAATTCAACTTGAGTAATCAGCTTTGCCTTGTAGGATTACCAAACGGTTTGTCCTGTCCTTTACCTGTATTCTCAAATTAGGAAAAATCTTTGAACCACAAAACTGAAAGAGGGGGTTTGATTTGTTCTCCTAAGAGTATAAACTGTATGGCTTGAGAAGACTAGATCTATCCAATGTCTTGATACTGAACTGCTGCACCACTACACACAGTCCAGTCACAGCCTTGCCTGCAATACCCTACCTACACAGAACCACAAGGATCGTTACCTTAGGGTGGACAACCCAAAGCTCTGCAACCTTATTCAGCTCACAACACTGCTACTCCTGCTCCCAGATTCAGCTATTTTCACATTACTGTTGCACTCCAGCCATAGTACCACAGAAGCTGCCATAGCAGCTGAGCTGAAAGAAGCTGGACACCTTGATGTTCAGGTGCAATTCATCCTATGCTGTTCATGGAGAACTGCAACTCTCAGGAGCTTTATTTCCCTAAACAGATATCAGTGTAGGCGCTCCCTCAGCACCTGGCTAGTGTCTACTGGTTCTTGGGCCCCTAGGGAGTTCTTGCTATGCTCAAGGAGCTTGCAGAATTGACCACCTGGAACTAAGATGCGTCAAGTTCTTTAAAGATGTAAAGGACTCTTGAAGTAATACATGTTTTCATTTTTCTGTTGTAAAATAAAACATGGACGTCTGCAGCATTAGCTTTAACTTGCTTCTATGATATAACCTTGCCTCAGAGAAGCTGTGATGATGAGAAGCACCTCAATCTTCTTCCTCAAAGCTTGAGCTCTCTGCCAGAGCTCACCTATTTGGACCATGATGACTGAAAAAGGTAATGTCAGCAAGCCAGAAAATTAACTTAGCGTTGCTATGTATGACAGGCAGGATATATAGCTTAGTATATTTAGATGAAGTTATGCCAGCCAATGGAATCCTGAAGATGTAAGCATCCCAAAGAGTTAGATGGTCTATGTAGGTCACAGTAACTCCTAAAGGCTACTTCTTTCACGACCCAAACCAAAACATATACTTCTGTATCAGTAGGAATGCTAATGGCTCATATTTCAGATAACCTGTTGGCAATCAAACCAACCCCAAACCTCGCTTTTAGGAATGTTAACTTATGAGTAATCTCTTATTTTCTTCACCCTTCTCTCTGAATCATCCTTCTGAATTAGAAGGACACATACAATAAATCTGTGTATCTATCATGTCTTAAAGGAGGTTACACTGATCGAGGCCTACCTTGATGCACCACAAATCCACACTCAGGGTCATGGGCAACTTGCAGTAAAATTTCTTCCACGTCTCTGTTTTTTCCAGGAGGGTCTACTAGAGAAGTTATCTTTTGTTGCAGGGTCCTTGGCAAAGCCATTAGTTGTGCAAATTGACCTTCTGGACTCTTATCAATCTGAATGTTAGAGAAAAAAACAACAGTTAAAAACATGCAGTGTTAATAAAGTAAGTTCTTTTTTCAAAGAAGACAAGAAAGTCTTTTGACTATCTTTGACCTCTGATAAACGTTTCAAAGAACACAATCCATTTCACTTGTAAGAGCCATTGACAATGCTAGTGAAACCTTCCCAAGCACTGGGAAATGTAGTATCTCAGCTCTGAACCTGAAGAAACACTCAATGCAAAGACATTAATTTTTATTCAAGGGAAGACTGAGGTACACACATGATCTTGCTGCCTCTGCAAGCAACTTTTCATTGAAACGGTATCATTTCTGCTCTATTCAGTTTCTTTTGGAAACGTAAGTACACTGCAATGAAAAAAAAAGTTCCCAGAAGACAACTTAGCTCAGTTTCTTCTGCTTGAACATAATCAAACCACATAAGCACACACTTGGAGTTAGTCTGAAAAACGTTTTCTCTGCTTTAAACTCAAACCACATCTGGTTTGTATAATTCGAAGGAAACATTCATGCCACATTTTCCAGTCTACATCAGAAACTCAATGACCCCTTTTTGAATACAGTGATACCAACATGCAGGCCTCTACACATTTACACAAAATGTTAAGCACAAATACCGAAAAATGCGTAACAGAGCAGATCTCTCCAAAACTGGAGGAAAAAATGAAGAGCTCGATTCCACCCACACAACTTCTTCGACAGTTCACGGAGACATCAGCCAGGAGCCTAGTTGCCCTGTACACTCCCTTTAGTCAATGGGGAGAAAATGATATCCAGATGAATCACCCACCGACTGCAGAGGGAGCAGACAACGAGCAGGCTCTTAACATTATGTGGGAGGAATCCACGCCTGAACCAGAACTACAAGAACCAGTGTCTGTCTTCAATTGTTTCTGAGGAATCTTTTAAGAATTTCCTCTGTAACTCCAAAGATGTGTACTTGGAGAAGGGGTTTCTATTCTGCATTAAATGGCACTCCTGACAGCAGTTATCCTCTTCAATCTGAGGAATAACTGCCAATAAGCAGACCAAGGTGTGAGGAATAAAGCATTAAAGCCCTTTGCTTCAAATCAACAGTAAAATGATGGCATTTAATCAACAGCCTTGATGACTACTATGGAATGCTGGACAGATTTATTATCCAACAACATATCTGTAATATGCTACCAGGATTTGTTTAAAGGTAACACAACAGGGAGTATTGCTCTAACTAGCCTTTTTCTTGGAGAAAGCATTACTGATTCTTTTCAAAATTAATTTAAATATTACTTCTACTAAACCGTTCAAAATCACATTGATAAGAAAAAATGGAGACGTGTAGCACAATACAGATTCGTCTATGCTGTACTCCAAAGTGTTTCAGTAAAACTGTTTACTGTACTTAAGCTTGCTTATATCTGTACTTCAGTTTCTAACAAAGACACGTACTAAAAAGAAGTACTTTTGAGACAACTACCAGGGCTACTTGAGGACAGATAACCACGTCCATGAGACAACCCATGCTGTTTGTAACTTCATCTTGAAATGTGTATCGCACTTGAATAGTCACACATGGATGTGCATGCTACAACACGAAAAATTACTACTGGACCCCTGACTGTGGCACCTCTCCCCTAATTGCAATGTTACACCTTATGCCAGAAAGATGGAATTCAAGATACTGGTCATTTTGGATACCTGTTTCCCAAAAACTAGGAAAAAAATGGTTTAGTATAAGCATTTAAAGGTAATGCCAGAAAGTCATTTGGGTTTAGTCAACTGATCTTCATAACTAGCACTCTAGGTTTTTTCTGTGAGCAGTTTTTGATTGCAGAAAGCTGCACCTCTAAGTTATGGCCTAACCTTTTTAACACAAACCATATGTTTATTCATCACTTCCTAGGCTGTTGTGTCCATATGGCAGTCATTAGAACACATGTTTTAAAATGATCTTCTCTTGTTTCCTTGCTGGGGCTCTAATTCTGTGCCTATACTCAAAGAAAATGAACAGTAGTTCCTACATATGCAGTGACTGGTATTTAAGGCAAGTCTTCTGCTTGCAGAATTAACTAAACAACAGCAACATAACAAATAACAAGTACTGTGGCAAGTACTGTGACTAAAACTGCTCGCCTTGGTGTATGGCATAATTCTTGCCTTCTGTCAATGTGATAAATCACTTCCACTTGCTTGGTTTAAAAATGTTTTCGAAAAGAACACTTGCCTCTAGCCTTCCCAGATGGTGCTTATATACCACTTGAGGGCAGTCCTGTAATATGTTACTGTACAGCTTCTGAAAATGGGGAACATTAGGTTTCACTATGTTCTGCACTTTCAATCTGTCTTCTCCTATTATCATTCTGAAATCACCTAATCAAGAAAGGAAAAACAGTTAATTCATTAGGAAAAAACTGAAAAGTCAAAGAAGGAGAATGTAACAGAAACCCAGGACAAAGCTGTCACATAAAACTTCATTCTCCACTTCAACCAATGCCTATATAACCCACAATAAGGTTTACCTTCTAATAGTCACAAAAAACTATCCAAATACCTCCAAGCACAGAACATAAGATTCAGAATTGTTATGTAGCCTATGATAGGCTGTAATCTCATCAACCCAGGTGACCACATTTTCACTTAGGCAACAAAAAAAATTCAGCTGCCAAGCTCAGCCTCAAAAGCAGCAGTAACACAGCTGTATTCTTTACAACCATGCATCAGTTTCAACAGATTGACCAGACCAAATACTTTGTATCCAGAAACAACCTTCAATTTTGCAATATTAAAGGAAAATTATTTGCAATGTCTCTGCACTTCAAGGGCTGTACCTGAAGTACAGCTAATGGGCACTCATGGTGAGATCACAGTATCACCTTTTTCTCTTAGCCATGTATTTCACTAGTAGTTTCAAAAAGCAACTCCTTTTAACACCAGTGCTACCTTAGTGACCTTTACACTTTCTTTTACGATACATAACTGAAAAGTTTCAAAGAGGCTAAGTGAAGAGACAGTCAGTGTGTAACACAGCATACATCTGTCTCTATTGGGTACCACCCTGGTAGCTTCCAGGGTTGCCAATCAGGAGTCAAGAGTCTCAATACACATCAACAAAAAAAAACCAGAACCCTTGAATCAATTAATTTTCTCACTTCCCACGTTCAGGAGATAAATTTTGTTGCAAGGTGGCAACTTGCTAGCATTGCTTAGTTTATTTCAATTTATGCAAAACAGACATTTCCCATATAAAAGATACTCACTGCTCTCAGAAAAATGCATAAAAAAATAAAAGGAGAACCATTTTCCAAATTAAAGCATGAGCAACTCTTTTCAGCAGTCTCCAAGGAAACTCATTAGAGTAACATATAAAATCAGTTTTGTCTACTAATATATGCTCTGAAATGTTTAAGACTTGACAAAATGGCAGCAAAATATCCACAGACACATCACTGACAGCCTTTTTCTTAAATATTCCCAACTGGGAGTCCGATTGCTTTAGCTTTGCTCACACAGCAGAGCCAACTTCAACATCTTGCAGCACAGTAACTGATCTCTTACGCTTTTGGTTAATTGCACTGTTTCAAAGGAAATGTAAAAAAGTGTCTTGGTCACTAGCGCTCGCCATAATCTAATGACATTCGTGGTCAGGTTTCTGGTGGACAGGTATGCAGCCCTGTAGCAAACAGCCCTGGTTAGCAACGCTTAGTCATCCCACTGTCAGCACCCTCTGTACCTTACTGTCACTTTCAAATAGGTAACAACGCAAAAAAACCCAACAAACCCAAAACTGCTTAGGAAAAGCAGAACAAACTGCAACCTAAACTGACCAGAGAAGTACTACAGTAACACTCCTCAGTAGAGCCAAGCTGCAGCTCATAAACCCTACCTGGCTACCTGTGCTTTTATGTTTGTTTGATTGGTTTTTTAAAAAGCCAAACTTGCATTTCTACATGAGCAAAGAAAGTGCTGCGTAAAGTACATCTCCAACCAAACTCGTTCACAGTGATTTCATTAAGGACATCAGCATTTAAAGAACAATTCTGAATTAAATTGTAAGCATTAAAGCTTTTACTGAAGAGTCACTTGGAGTGATTTCTTAAATTTTTTTCCATGCCAATTTTGTGACTAAAGAAAGGAGAAAATTCTCTTACCAAAAAAAAAGTTAACAAATACCAACCAGGAGGTGAGTATTAAATGCATACTGAAGGATCATAAATTGGATCTTTAAGTTAACTAATTAAGAACCCTTAACACAGCACACTCAAAAAGTAAGAAATAACAAGGTAGGGTCAGACCATCACATGAATCAACATTACACTGAGAGGGAAACGTTTTTTCCAAGGTTTTGAACCATTAAACCCAAAATACAACCCATAATCTCCCAGGGGAAGTGGTAAATTCCCCTACATCGATCAAGTATACAACTACACTTTTACCTCGAGAGGTTGGACTGGATGATCCTTGTGGTCCATTCCAACCTGGTATTCTATGATTCTATGAAAAAAAACCCATTATTTCACTCTATGCAATCACCCATACTTAGCCATTCATAAATCAAGCAGATATAGGAAGTTTTGCTTATGTACCTATATCTATTTTCTATGACTTAAACACATTAAGTCTTTCCAAGCTCTTACGCAACACAGCAGTAAAATACAGTTATTGGAGTGTGCAACAGTGTAGGCCCAAAGCAAGAGTGCAGATGACTGATTATACATTAGACTTAGTACTGCAGCTGCAACCACAGCTTTTCTCCTTGAAGCCTTTATACTAACCAGAATAGGAGAGTCCTGCAATCTGCATATAAAGGTCTTCTTCAGAGAAACTTTCTGGTAACATGAGGAAGGCTGCTGTGACTGCACTCTTCAGATTGCTAACAAGAGCAGCTTGCAGCTTGCTATTCTCATTCTGTGTCAGTATTTTCACCTGAAAAAGCAGAGTCATTGAAAACAAGATGTCAGGAAAGTGCTACTGAAGTTGGAGCTAGAAATGTTACTCAATCCAGCATGAAAAATTAATATGAAATTAAGATTAGATCCTATTATTATGGTACAATAAAGACAAAAGTGTCCCCTTTTGTTTACACAGTGGGAGAGAGAGGAACATCTTGTTTAAAAATTAACAGCCTGCTACAAAAGGCTGTTTTTACAAACACATTTGGAATTGCTATAAGCAACAGCCATTAACTAACCTCTCAAGAGCTAGTCACCTCTTCATAGTTATTTTCAAATTAAACATAATAGCAAATACGAATGCATTAAGGGTGCATGAGGGGTGACCTGACTAATATTTATAAATATGTAAAGTGTGAGTGTCAGGAGAAAGGAGCCAGGCTCTTCTCAGTGATCGGACAAGGGGCAATGGGTGCAAGCTGGAGCATAGAAGTTCCACGCTAACATGAGGAGAAACTTTTTCATTGTGAGGGTGCCAGAGCATGGCCCAGGCTGCCCAGAGAGGTTGTGGAGTCTCCTTCTCTGAGACATCCAAACCCCTGCCCGTGTTCCTGTGTGACTGCTCTGGTGATCCTGCTCTGGCAGGGGTTGGACTGGATGAGGTCTTGAGGTCCCTTCCAGCTCCTACCATTCTGTGATTAACAAAAATACTTCATGTGAGATTATGCAACAAGAAAAGGAGGACTGTCACACTGAAAGACAATGGAATACCAGAAAAAGAGGTAAGTTTTCTTATTAATCTTCTATTTATTTAAAAAAAATAATGGAAGACTTCCCTATCACATGCTTCAAGTAATTTCTTAGACATTAGTGGTTCCCTAGAAGAAGCAGGCCTTTATTTTTCACTTCATATGAGCAGAATGTGAACACAATGGGAACTTCACGCATACATGAAGAACACATCACTCAAGTTGAACACTTCTACATCACTCAAGTTGAACACTTCTACATGCCACAGAGAGAAGTTTATTTTTAGGAAACATTCACACGGTTCAAGATCAACTACAAAGTCTAGTCACCTAGGATATGGAAATACACTGGCATAAAAAAAGCAAATGTTCAGTAAGGACTGTATACAGAAACATATTATTATAGCACACTAGACAGAAGAAGTCAGCCTGGTCTACAAGATGGTTAACTACCCTCTTTCAGAAGCTACTCTCCCAGGCATACCTGCCTGTTGTGAATTTGTCTTTTTCAAGTGTTCTGACTAAGCAATATTGTCTTGCTTATAAAGAACAGCTTCTCACTATTTATTTACTCTAGAATACCTTAAAATGCAAACCCACTGACAGTTATGAACAAATGTATCAAACTGGTTTTTACTCCCCAAAAGCCCAAGCACACACAGATGCAGTATTACCTAAAATTCTGACCTCAAATATAACCTGAAACAGCTAAGGTATCCTTTCAAGGAAGGCTTTTTCACAGTACAGAGAACTTACGATCAGAACTAGTCACTGTACCACATCACATAAAAGGGAAAGGGGAAGCCAGTTTATTCTGGTTTTACATTATACAGAAAATTCAGTTAACTAACTGTAGAGATTTTAAAATTATTAAATATTTTAAATGAGGCATATATTCAATTTTATAAATACACATAGCCCTCAGTCATCACAACAGTTTAAAAAAGGAAATGTTCTAGCTTCACTGCTAGGAAATTCATACACAAGAAACTGCTGGCACTTGTAAACAAAGATACTTCCAGCACAAAGAAAATCTCATTATAGAGTGAATGGTGTCAAGTAGCACAAGAGGATTTTCCCATTCTCTTTCCAAAAACGTTTTCACAGTTTTGGCCAATGGAAAAATTCTGTAAACAAGTATGTGCTTTGTCACTTCTTCATGGGAAATTTTATAATACAAAAAAACCTAAACCTCCCGAGACCCCTCTAAAAACTACAAGATATTTCTATACACTATTCATACTCGGCTCTCTCTCACCTCACTTCAATTTATTAAATGCTTCCTTCTCTTAATAGTTTCTCTGGGACAACAAAAAATATAGCTGCATACACTAAAGCAATTACTTGCACTCTGTGTTTGACAAAAATTCAGGAATACTTCAGATGCTTTAAAAAATCATCTTCCCCTGGAAACAAATTATATGTCACTTGTGCTTATTTTACTTTCTAGGCACAGCAGTGGTTTTTTTCCAGGAAACCTCTTAGCTATGGAGAAATTACAAGTAAGTTTATTCAATTTTTCAATACAGTTAAATGGGAATTTAGCCCATCAGCATTATAAATTTCATGTATGATGAAAAGCCAGTAAACTTTTAACACAAACCAAGAAGCCTGGGAAGAAAAGTTAACATTTCTTAGTGGCAATTCCAAACTCCATCTATTCTGCCAAACATTCTGGAAAGAGTACTTGGTCAAGGCAACCAGTTTATAATGGAAACAAAACCTCCAGTGAAAATTAAGCCAAGATTTTCAAGCCAGAACAAGTGTTTTAGCTCATGTGCTAGAATAGCTTGGACAGTTTTCAGAGTGACAGCTTTGTAATGGAACACCAGAAAGGCGCTGGGCTCTTCCTCCTCTATGTGAGAGCAAGGAGAAAATTCCCAAATGAAATGTTAATCAGTATTAGTCTGGCTTCAGCCAGCTTTGTCCAGAACTAGCAGAAATGGCAAATGGTACGCAAGAGATTACAATGTCTAAGAAACCAAACCTAACCCTGTGTCCCCTCCAAAACAGAGTTATTGCACATTTTTAAGGAGGCAAAAAAAGGCTTTCTATCACTACCACTTACAACTATGTATCAAAACATCAAATCAGTTGTGAAGCCAGAACCAGCAGACATTTGAAACTTGTACAGCAGAACTAAACAAATTATTTGGTCATTTTTTATAACAATGTATAGCATTCAAAACCCCAGTTAGTGATTTTGTAAGATTCTACAGGAAGAGACACTCATCAAATAATCTTTCAAACTCTAGTTTAAGTCCTGCAGTCTTTACTCAGTGCAAATTGCTGTGAGTTTTAAGAAAATAATTTGGACCGATTTCTTCTTTTATCTATTAAACAAATATATGTGAAGGTATCTCTGCTGTCTTGTTAGCAACTGAACAAAATACCCAATTCTGCCTTCTTGTGCAAGTACATACTTCCATTGTATTTAATCAAAAGATATGAAGCACAATTTATAGATACTAAGATGACAGAAAATCCTACAATAAATGAAAGCAGCAGGAAATGCAGCCACACTGAAAGTAAATATTCACCATTTGTTCTTAGTGTGAAATTCAGAATTCTTCTTCCAGTTATTATTCTCAATGTATTAAGTTTCACTCTTTATAAAGATAACAGCTGTTCTAACCTATATAATGCTCTAATGTGTCTCTGGAGATAGAGAAAAGCCAGTAGTGCTGACACAATCTATTCAAACTTTCATCGCAAATTTTTAGTTAAAAGCAGAATTAACTTCTGTTTGAAGACTTGAACAGAATTCTCCTCTCATTCCCCCTTCCCCTCTTAAGAAATTTTAACTCAGCACTGCTGCCATCTGCTGAAAGCACACTGAATCTGGCACTCATGAGAAAGCAAAGATCTCCTTTTTTTTATGACACAAACATGAGGGAGAAAAACCATCAGGCTTAATACATGGTGTGGTCAATTATAAATACTTCAACAATACAATGAACTAGACAGGAACTGCACAGCAAAGCAGCTTTCATCTTTAAAGACTTTAACCATGTTAAATTTTGGTGACTTCTGTAATTTGTTATAAAAGATAAATATTACATTTAACATTACAGGGACTTTGAGCTAATATAGTCCAGTTATTCAAGATTTACCATAGGCAGAAAACTGGGATTGATCTACTTACAGTTTTTTTGTTTGGTTGGTTTTTTGTTTGGGTTTTTTTTATTCTCCATATAACACAGAATATCAGCAAGGACTACGTTTCACTTCCTTTCTGAGAGATTATCCCTCTAGGGCTAGACCCTTAAATCAGGGCAGATTATTTGTCCAGTACTGACACACAGATCCTTAACAGTTAAAGTTAAAACTACAACAGATAATTTTCCAGCCTTGTAATCTCTTGCATTTTGAGCCAGAAAACTGAACACAGGAACAGTTACCGGTTTTTGTAGGCGTCCAGCAACATACAGGGTTTTCCAGTGAAGTAAATCATCAATCAGGGTATCGGTGCTAATTACACCATATTTTATCATCTGGAAAAAAGCAAAAGAAAGGCTTCTGAAAAACCATATACCCGCACGATTTTCACTACATGAAACTTACTACTTACTATAACTGTCATTACCTCTAAGGAACACACATCTCCAAAAAAAAGAGATGCATAATATTAAAACATTTTAATGAACACAAAAAAAATCCTGTATTTAAAAAAAATCCTATTAAAAAATAATTCCTATTTACATGCAAACTTCTGGGAAAAACCAAAGTGGAATGCACAGAACTCTAAGATTCTTTCCAGAATCAAAGTCACAGTGAAGTCACCCCAGGGTCAATCACTAAAGCGAAAGATTTTAAACCCCAAAGAAACCTACTCTAGACAAACATTGACAGTGAAGAGATCTGAACATTAAATTACAACTGTTCATAAAAAGATTTTGGAAAGCTTATGATCAGTTTTGTACCAGCCAAACGTTACAATAGTTTGAGTAATCCACAGTATCCTTTACCATATTGAAAACACTCAAGAAATACTTTGTCAAAGAGCTAAAATAAAAAAGACCTCTAGACATTTGTGTGTATCAGGGAGCTGTTTTCTTTCTCCTCTTTGATGTTAGAAAACAAATTGTGATTCTGTAGTTCATTTTATGTAACTGGAAAAAATACGAGCTTTCAACAGTCTGTAACCAATGCAGTTCCCGAGTTTCAGGCAGTCAGCTCCAGAATTTCTGGATAACTAAGGACCATAGACTGTGATATGACTAAGTCATTACAGCATGAGATAACGGCATAAAGAGCCAAGAAGAACTGAATTTCATAGCAAAGATGATTGGTCCTTAAAATATAATCCCAAATCCCTTTTTACATATGATGAACAAGGTTTAAACCCCATATTCTAGCCTCATACAGGTGCCTCCAAACACAACAGCAAGTACACAATAGATATGTTCTTTACCTCTCCAACTTTCTGTGGAGAATCCTGACAGGGACCCAATGTTTCTACAAACATATGTGCTCCGAGAACCTCCACTTACTTACACACTGCTCACATGGCATTTTTCCATGACTGTCCTTCACTGCATTTAGTTTCCTATCTTTCTTAAAAGAACTCGCTTTCCCTAGGTACAGTTTGTTACTAAGTTACTCAATATCAACACCAAGACAGACAGAGCGTTTCTCTCCTGACTCACAGCTGTGTTCCTCCTTGCCAATGTCAAGCACAGCCTACACATTGATGCAGGAGTAGGACAAGTACTGGACTGCTGGACAAGTACTACTTACCAAGAATTATTAATGATACCCAAGCTTCACAGGATGTTAGCCACTAAACAACACAGATGTCAATCCAAACTTGCTATGTTATATGTTTGCATTTTATGTCAAATAAACGGCAAGAATCCAGTTTGCTATTACTACATGGTCAATTGCTGAAATTAAGGCCTTGTTTAACCATATGATACACTTTACAACCACCAAAACTGCCAGACAGCAAGTAATAAGGAATATAAATCCAGTTTCTGAAGTGCTTTATTTGTAAATTTCAAACATTGCTCACACTTTTAAAGTGCAAGAGCAGCCGCCCTTTTTAATTTGCTTTTTAATTAATGTGCTGTTTCTTACTGTTTGAGACATAAATATTGAAGATACCACAAGTTAAGGACCAGTTGTATTCTACAAGAGTTGCTACCTGCACAGAAATCTGCTTTGAGCTGATCATTTAAATACTTCACATACAAACATCTGACTTCATTTACCTAAACTACTTGTACTTACCCTGCCATTACACGGCACTAAAGTATTGTAGTAAATCCCTGCTCCATAGTTCTGTACAGTACTTATCTGTTTTGGCCCAAAAACTTTTAGGAAGGAATAATGACTCCTGTTCTTTAACAAGTTCATCATATGCCAAGTCACAGAATCATCAACAGCAAACACGAAGTCCAGCATATTGATCTGTGGATAAGGAGAAAGGTCTTGGAGTTTATAAGTCAGGAAACAACTGATGTTAACCATATTAATCTAAGATATGCATAGTACGGAAATACCAGCTAATAATTTTTCACAAGTTAAAAAAAAAACAACAAAAAAACCAACAATCCCAAAAAAACAACACCAAAACACAAGCACTAACACAGCTTAAAGGTTCTGATGAAGTTGTATGCTTTCTAGTCAGTCGAGTCCTGTCCTCCTGGTTAACAAACCAACCCTCCAAAACAGCAGAGCATGTGGTGAGATCTCCATCATCCAAGTTCCCAGCTCAGTGTAACAGCTTGAACTGCTAATGAACAGGCCTTCTGCTAATAGACAAGGCCATGAACTAGGAGATATGGGCAGATAAAAGGCACCTGAGAGTGAGAAACTGCACTTCTAGTGTATTTACTTGCTTTAGTCAACAAAACAATCTGAACGCCAAAGTGTACAATGCACACCCTGCTCTTAAATCAGTTCACGTGTTCCCTGCAGACAGATGACAGCTTACAAGCCATACCTACAACAAACTTGTATTTGCAGTAACATGGCTTCAAATTCATTTGGCCTACCTCTCCTCACAGCTCACTAATTCTGGGCTGCATCTTAGCTACTCTGTAAATGCTACTAAAAAGGCAGCTACCTCTTCCCCGTTCTTTGGTGTGCTGATGAGATGCCGTTAGAGCTTTGAAATTCCTATTATCCTCTGTCTTTCATTTTTTCAGACAGGAAAATGAGACACATTTAAAGTTGCATTTGTGGACAGTGCTTAATAGCCAATTTGTGGACAGTGCTAAATAGCAAAGCCATGATGTGCAATATTACCCATTAACAATTTTTAAAAGGTCGAACCCATACACCAAAAAAAGGAGCACCACCCCACTGCAGGTGGCTGTTGAGGCCCCCGGGACTCTGCAGACCCTGGCGCTCCACCACAACACAAGACGCTGGCCCCATTCCACCGCCGTCTGGTGAGAGATCGGGGGTTTCTCGACCCTTTTCGTGCACCGGCCACGGTGCCAGAAGCAGCACCCAGTCGCGCTCGGCGCCACCTCCGCGATAACCGGAACGCACAAGGCCCACGGCCGCGGCGGCTGGGGAGGACGCC
>NW_010203526.1:0-21358 GCF_000695765.1 Mesitornis unicolor
CCTTCCAATCCCTAATGTTCTGTGATTCTGAAAAAAAAAATTGTTGAACATTACATACAGTTGCACAGATCCATAACATGAATCCTTCCATGTGTAACTGCTGTAACAGGCAGCAAAATGCTGGGCAGAAGGGAACACATGCCAATAACTGCCCTCTTTTTTTCTGAATTCACCTGATCAGGAACTCAAGAGCTCCTGATCAGATTCACAGCACCATCTCTGGGGGCACTGTAGAAGTTCCAAGGTATATGAACACTAAACTGTTATTTTTCTAATCACAGCTTGCAAGGGGTTCCAATTCTGAATTTTATTCAGAAAGTAGAATCAACATCACCAACAAAAACATCTCATGGTTTTGGGTCAGTCTTCTAAGATGGTCTATTGTCAAGTATCATAATGCTCCAAGGCCTGGTATTTGCTTTCTAACAGGCCTGCAGAAGTCTGTCCTCCAGTTCCCTGCCACCCCCAATGTGCTTTTTACTACCCCACCTGGAACTCTTACAACAAGATGCAGGGATGGGAACGAGTTCCATGCTCTAAGTCTGTTGCCTCTCATTCACAAGCCAATTTACTATCAAAGCTGGAGAGTCCAATAGCAAAGGCCTGAAGAGCACAGAGAGGATAATTATAGTCCAGAGTGAACACATCTTCTGCTACACGACCAAACTGCATCACAATGTAGTCAGCTGAGGAGAAAAGAAAGATTTAGAGATGAACAATTTCACAATGAAGCAAAGAAAAAAAACCCCACAAAACACAAACAAAAAACCACACAAGTCTGGCAGTCCCCAATATGTGCAGTTAGTGTATCCATCCTTTCTCACCAGAGTGGCCTTGAAATCTGTTCTCTAGAGTGACTGTGTTATTCTAGAGCTTATCTTTCTTCTCAGAACCAAAGCTCAAACTACCCTTTAGCTGGACTGAAGGTGCCACATTAATCCTTTTATTTCTCTTCAGGAATCTTGCATTTGCCCCCTCTTTTGCTGCAGCTATGGGCAGCAATCTCAGAACCCACCTCAGGAAAAAGGGAGACCTTATATAATTTTCTTGACAGCTGAACAGTCCCCAGTACTCCTGATCTGACTTCCTCCACCCAGTCTCGCTTCTCCAGGAAGAGGGTCCTATTTCTCCCAAACCTCATGAAATAAATTGGTTTCTCCCTATTTGAATAAACCCCACGCACTCCCCACCGGACTCTTACGGTCATTGTCATGGACAATCTGGAAGTTCTTCACCGAGGCCTGAGTGACTCTCCCATGGAAGTTCAAAACATAGGACTGAGTATCATCGTTCCAGACTGGAGCCTTGTTGTGCAACTCAATAAGGTTCTCTAAATTTTTGTTTTGCCATTTTGACAGCAGACTCTCATGTTCCTGTTCAGAAGAAAGAAGTACATTTATCAGATTTGGAATGGCTCTGCTTTTGAATACTGCCTCTTTCATGTGTATGCACTCTGTCACTTGAAGGTCATTCCCTGTTTAATGAAACACAATGACAGCACTTAAACTCAGACCTACTGAAAATTTCCTGCTAGTACCAGGAAGATACTTTCCTGCGCTTCCAGTCCAAGCATACCTTTCCACGCAATAAACTATCACCATATTTCTACCCAAACAAGAAAAAAAGAGTGAGAGAGAAGGAAGTGTGTGTACAGGAAAGGGAGCAATTCACCAGTCACAGATGACTGCCATCCTGCTGGCAGGAATCCTTTCTGAGTCTCATAAGCTTTCTCTGATCCTGTTGAGTCCAACTTCCGTTTCTAACATTCTAAACTTTAAAACAAAAGAAAATAACCTACAATTAACTGCATAGTGCCAGACCCTGTGGTACTTCAGTAGAAAGTCCAAAGACTGCAGTGGGCCGTAGGTATGCCTTAAGTAAGTTAAGTGTCATCCTATTGGGTCTAATAAGTGATGCACGATATGAAAACCAGAGAGAAATAAAAATGAAAGGATACAAAAAGGAGGTAAACCAGCACGACAAACAGAATGAATTCCAAGGAGCTGGAAACAGTAGTGAGTGAAACACATGACATATGATTTAATTTTAAAAGTTCTGCAACACATAAAAACCAAACTGAAATAATACACGCTAAAACTCCCAAGACAAAGAATCCAAACTGCAGTTATTTCATGGGAAAAAATTATCAGAAAACAACCTACTGTGGATGTCTGACTGATTCAGCTATAGTAACTTTTAACATCACATACAAATATGAAGCGGATTTTTTGAGGATAACCTAAATAAAACCTACTAGTTTAAGCTAGTTACTTTATATCTTTATTTTTATTTACTTTTTTAAAGATGCAAAAAGAACTTTGAGAATTGGCACCAACAAAGTGCATTTAGATGCAGTTTTTCCTCCTTTAAAGTGAGGGCAGTATTGCTTAATTGGAGGCATTGCACTACAGAGAAGGAAGACAAAAAACAGAGTCAAACCTCTACACTAAAAGCTTTGCCAACTTTTCGGAACAGCATTGTGTTTCAGCCTTCTCCACTGTCAGTACACTTCCCTCCTAGCAAAGCAGTTGGGAAAATAGGGGAGAAAAATAAAAGCAGGGCCATGGAATCATTACTGTACTGATGGGGGAGATGGGAATACCAATTGAAAGATGATGAATAAATTACCATCTCCAGGTACAATTTCCCTGCCCATTCACAAAACTAAACCTCTTTTCCAGGCTCCCATGACTGAATTTCCACTCCTGAAGAGTTTTTTCTCCAACCTCAACAAATACACTCCTGTCCTACTCGTATCTACTCACAAGATGGATGCAAATACTGTTTTCTAGCTTAAAAAACTGACCAAATAATTCAGTTGGAACCTGTCCTTTTGGTCTTCTATAACGCCAAACATAAAACCCACATTAAGGGAACAGCGATTTTGATCATATGCCTTAACATATCTTCAGACATAGTTCTGTGAGCTTTTAGCTGTAACATCCCCCGTATGTACGAGAAATCCTCACTAAATAGTCACCACAAAACTCCATCCTTCTCATCACTTTCTCCTTAAAGGATCCTCTTTTTCTGTCATTTCTACAAAGAGACTGGCATCAAAGATGTATTTACAAAGATGATCAAAGATGTATTTACAACATTCTGATCAAAGATGTATTTACTCTCTTGCTACTACAACAGAATACCACCTTATCTATTTATTATCTGTTGTAACTCATATACTGGCTAAGAATGTAAAGCTCCTAGGAAAGGCAAGTTTGTTCTGTGTTCATCCAACTCTCAGCATAACAGGGTTTCACCCATGAGCAGGGGTTGTAGGTGCAACAGCAACAACATACACCTGCCATTGCAATATCTAAGTAAATAATATTTAGGCTGATCAAAGGACAAGAAAGGATACAAACACTATTCAGAAGGCTACAAATAAGGTAAAAGGAAAGAACAAATTAATCAACACCTTTAGCCTACACTATATTTACACTCCATAAGACTCGCTAAAGCCCTGCGTATTAACAACCTTGCTGTAAAAGCCACGATGCTCAGTAACACCCAGATCTCTACGAGAAAGTTTTAACCTCTTCCTCCAGTCTGAAACATGCCCAAACTCCATAACTCACATTTTGTGGACGGATTGGAATTCGCTTATGGTTCATATTCATTCCTGGAATGATCACCGACATTTTCCTGGGACCCTTGAATCCTAACACATTGGTTTCCTGAAAGACAAGGAAAGCCATTATTTTCAGTAAATGAGATACTCCATCTCAGAGAAGGAAAGACAGCAAAACTGAATTTGAATCCACATTTATATTGTTTTTTAATGAGATTTGCTAGCTACAACTGTAGTAGCAGTTATCTAACTGCAACTGTGTTTAATCCCATTTTGAGAACTGCATTAAAAGACACACATAGCATTACCTAACTTAGAGCACATCTATTATCCCAATGAAACATTTCTAACAAAATCAGACAAGTGCAATTTCCAGGCATAAGTTTTTGCATTTGAGGCAAAAACGTACTAAAATCTTACTAGTCTACAAGCCTTAAGTATGATAAAGGGCAAGTATCTTTGACCTGTGTCTATGTTATCTATATATCACTATTTAGGCTAAAATGTTCCTGACCAATGAATTATATTCTTCTTTAGGTGCTGTTATTTGTGTTTAAGAGCATATCTACAATTTTCTCTCAAATCATGCTCTTTTATAAATTATTAAGAACAGACCCAAAAGGCAAATTATTCAGCATTTGTCCAGGCTTCAATCTCAAGACAAGCAGATTTTTCCAGAGTATTGCAGAAGACTGCTCCAAGTGGACTGAGTATAAAAAGCAAAGGAAAATAGTCTTGGTATTCCCAAACCATCCATCGAATAATGTCAACTGAAATTCAAGGGTCCATTTTAAGTGTTCTGTAACAATGTCAGTGATAAACTTTAAAATTCCCAAAGACCAATTAAAAAGCCAGAATCTTTTAGAAGCACTGAACTGATACAATACTGAAGTGATTCAGCTTCTCTTAACATTTTGCAGACACCGAACAAAGGTTTCTGAAGTTGCAGCCTCTATTATTTCACTTCAGAAAATCTCAAGGCACACATGAGAATGTGGGTACTGATTTTTATTCATATATAAACTTCATGAATTTCTTGTAGATAAAAGTTCAGAAATCTGAAAGCACTCATTTTAGCCCCTTGCTGTGCACGATTACGTAGGAAACTGAAGAATACTGTACACAAAGAAAATACCCAGATACTTCTGTAAAGAAGCTAGGATTGGAATTATCACTTTTTCTTTTTTTTTTTCCCTAAGTGCCATTAAGATCAACAGCAAAAACATCAATATTGTGCTCCAGTAGGCTAATGAGCCTTCAGAAATTTCTGCTGCTGTACTTGTGATTAAAGTAAAAATCCTTCCAACCTGACTGGCCATCATTATGTTAAGAACCTCAAGTTTTACTCAAACTTTAGGACTAGAATAGGAAACAACACGATGTGAGAACAGTCACATTAATTCAAGAGTGGCCACAACTGCCTCCTCACTCTGAAGACAAGACCAAGGTGATCCACAAGACCAGGAAAAAACATCTCTAGGACATCTCTAGCAAAACATGATTGCCCCTGGAACCATATCCTTACCAACAACAAGGTGCTACTGAAATAATACCAGCTCCTTCCTATCCACCAAAATGCCTTTGGTTCTGCAAAAAAGAACTCTACTTCACAGAGTACTCCCAGTTCCTTCTTAGTGTCCACCAGATACCAGCTGGGTAAGAGACAGTTCATGCTGTGGCTGGCTCCATGTAAAGTTTAAGCTGAGAGGTCACACGCTGAATGACAGACCAAGTAAGACGATCATTAGGATGTTGTTAGTTTGGGTCTCTCTTCCACCCCTGGCATTGATTTTTTTGTTGTTTTTTTTTATTAAACTTGTAGGAACTTATCTTGGAGGCCTCTGCCCTTTGCTGTATCTGGTTGAAATTGGTCAGTTGGTTCCAAAGATAAGCGGAGGAGACTGCTAGGCAGCGGGATTTTGTAAGCCCTGTTTCCTCGGTAACCAGGCAACAAAAAAGAAAGGGGCAAAAGGAGAGAGGCACTACTTACATAATGAATAGCTGCAAGCTCCTGTCTTGTGTGAGCCTTTTCCACTAGGCTTCGTGCCTTGAGTGGGCTAACTCCATGGTCATAGACGGTAAATTTAGTTCCCATGAGGTTTGACCTAATGTCAAGTTTAAGGAAAGACAGAGAAAGGCATCAGTGGAGAGTTTTGTCATTTTTCTGAAGGTATTTGTACAGCACAATGAAAGCACACATCTCCTGCCATCTGAATCTTCCTATTGCCAGCTCAGTAAGGAGCTTCCATGAAGTGCCCATGGTGAATTAAGTATGTAACGTATCCTGGAAAAGCATCAAGCCACAATTCCCTCTCTGAATTGCCACAGTGAATGGTAACACTGAAGAAAGGTTGTCAGCCCAGGTGAATACACATTACATTAAGCAGGACAATGCAAGTTCCTTCTCTCTGAATTGATGCCAGATTGCTGTTCATAACCCCAACTCAACTAAAACGACAATCCCATCTCTCCTGTCTGTAGTTTTCATCTGTGGTTCTCACCTGAGTTTTCCAATGAAACTTTCCCCTCCCCGGGACAAATCAGTTGGGTCAACTGATATGAGGTAATTGGAGGTTTTGCTCTTTCTTCGTTTTCTTCCTGCAAGAAGGAATGTCTGAAAATACAAAACTTTGATCAAGACTGGATCTTTGTAAGAATGCAGAGGCATTGCTACATGATGCTATCCAAACTGTTATCTCTCCATTTCCCACATCCATTTCTCTTTTTGTTCTGTGTTGTTATTACTGTCTCCACAATTCTGATCTCTTCTACAAATGCACACCCTGAAATCCTACTCCTACAATCAGCTCACTCAGCAGTCTAGATTTAATGCAACTGCCCTTTCTAGTCCTCTCTCCTTTTCTTCTGGAGCAGCTCAGTCTCCCTGTTTTTATTTATCCTTGACAAGTTTATACTTCTAAAATTTAATCTTTCATTGTATTACAGCTTTTAAACCTGCCAATTCCCTTCTTAGTATCTTGGACAAATATAAGCTGTCCTCACGTGCATGCTGGCCCTTCTCAGCTTCTGGTTCTTGACAGAAGCTCTCTCTTACACCAAAAATATTCTGTGGTAGGAGTACAATAGCCAAGATACTGTGTGCTGCTTCCAATACCTTTCTGTTGTCGTCCCTTTCCAGATGCATGTAATAAGTAGGGAAGAGGCCCCGGTCCATTCCCTTTTTATCTCTAGTGATTCGACACTTGACGGTAATACCACGAGGTGCAGGGCGAAATGCAAAATCCTCCAAGTTCTCTACTTCTCCCAGCTGTGCCTCTGCCTGAGGGGATGGACTACAGGAAGCACCTGTTTCCTGTGGGAAGAACCATCATATTAGCAAATTAATATCAGATCAGAAGCTCTGGTATTCCCAAGAAAGGTCCTTTGAAACAGAAGATCTCATGTCTCAAGGATATTTGGGAAGTTAAATGAGAGAACACCTGTGTTTCTATGAAGAAAAGTGGCTGAAGACTTCTACTCTGAGGAAAGACTAGTGCTCCAAAGGGAGGGGAGAAAAAATACCCATTAATCAGAGGTGAGTGACTCGCTAGGAAGGGGGAAATAGAATGATGCACTGTAAATATTATAAGCAAAGAGCCTCTCTGCTTTTAGAACTTCAAATATTCTGTGGGAAATAAGGCAGCATGATAAACCGGACTGATGGATGCTGCAGTAAAGCAGGCTGGGATTTTTGTAACTGAAATGAGCACTGAGATTTTCTTAGTTCAGAACAGCAGCAGAAACAGAGTAAGGTGAAAGTGGAACCATCTCAACTAAATGCTGGAAGAACCTCAGAACAATGTGTGCAGTCAGCATGCAAATTATGGGCACCAATGGAACTTGAAATCTGATGGAAATCTGGCATTGGTCATGAAAATATTTTTTTTCTTAGAGCTAGCTAGATCTTGCAGGACACAGGGGATTCCTTCCTTACTGGGCCTTAGAGATTCCCCAGTCTGAGTGAATATACACAGAGACACAAGCACAGATTTGAAATTCACTAGTGGCTCTCACCCTGCCCCCTTTTCAGTACCCCCCCACCCAGTATCTCCAGCAGTTGGTACCCATAGCCCAGTCTCCCAAGTAACCAACACCCAGATCTCTTGTACTACTCACCCACTCGTGCAGCACAACATACACAGAGTCACCTCACAAATACATTCATACGAGTCTCTTGAATAGCAGCATGGACTTTTAAGGTTATCCAGCATCCATGCCCAAACCTTATGCCCTTTATCCAGTCACTAGCTCAGACCCTGGGTCTTCCTGATGCTAGTATCTTCCAACTCATTGACTAGTCCAGCATACAGTTTGTCAGCATATGTGTGTATGTATGTATGTATCTCTCACACACAAACAAGAATATACTCACACAGGAAATAGAAACGGAGTTTTAGAAGATGGTAGCATGCGCTGCAGTAATCAGGCACAAGGCTCAGCCAGACAAGCATGCTGTCTTGTAGCTGCTTACATGCACCTGGTGCCTTTTACTCCTTATTTTCCCATGCTTACTACTCCCTGATCCGCCTTGACCACTTTGTTTTCCTTTCCCCTAACCATCCCATAAAAAAGTTTTGTCCAATCCCAGAATTCTCTGATCCATCCCAAAATTCTGCTCCCCCTTGTATTCCACAATAAATGTCACAAACCTCCAGGCAGTGATCTCTCTCAAGTTTGCATGGCATTTCAGAGTTTCTCTGAGTCATCTTGGTGGATTTTACACCAGAGACAATGGCCTAATCTGTCCCCTTCAGGGTCATAAGAGAAGCTGATTCATCGTGTTCCCATCTTCACTGATTAGGCTACTTGGGTTCCTCCGCCCACCATTGTTCCATTGGTCATTATTAAGTCTTTGTGTTTAACTCAGTGGTCCTTCAGTCAGATAACCTGACAATCATGACCCTTCTCTGCCTTCAGGGATTAATATGTTAGCTGCTGTAGTTGCAACTACTATATTTTAACCCAGTGCTCCAGGGGTTAGTGCTAAAATCAAGCATGTGCCCAGCCCTTATCAGAAATGGATTTCAAGACACTTACTGCAAGACATTTTTCGCTGGTTGCAGAACTAGGCCTCTCAGATTCGGGATATGGTGAATGAGATGCTGGTCTCTTACTAGCTTCTTCCTCTTCTGTGTCCTCCTCATCAAAATTCAAACTGCCTGAAATTCCTATCAGAATACAGGATCAAGCAGGTAGCCTCTGAAAGAAGGTGTCCTGAGTTCACAGCATCACTAAGTCATATATGACTCTTGCATAGCTATTCTGCTCTGGCCCTTTTAATTAATTTCTGTTCTTTCAACTGCTGATTTTCTTCATGTGCTATATTGCTTCCTGAGCCTTGTAATTCAAAACCCTAGTGACATTTTGCACCTGTCATTGTGCAGATGATTAAGCAGCTGCCAGGCTTTTATTAATACATACTTTACATGATATCACATGATGTAACATATTGCTTAGTATATGCTGTCATTGAATTCATTTTGCCTATTTTTCACATAAAAAAGCCCTCCATATCTTAAGAAAAAAAAAGGAAATTCAGATCAATATGCTGACACCTATCTTGTAAGTTGGACTCTGTAGAGGTTACATCCTTTACCATTTCCCCTTAGTCTTATACACAGTGAAATGGATTATGATAATTTTTCATTAAGAGCCCCTCCTATTCTTACACCAGTAGCAATAACTCAGGTCTCATGAATACTAGTAATGATTTGATTTTGAAAACAGAAATGCAGACTGAATAGTTCCAGGACTTAATTATTTAATCTTAACCTAAGCACATTTATGTAGAGATGACTGTGGGTATATAACTAAAATAAATATCTGGGTAAAGACATTTAGAAAGAGCTTCTATATACATCGCTGTTAAGTGTTGCCTTCCACTTGGAACTGCATCATTTTGTTCTCTGGTTCCATTCTTTAATTTGGATGTAGAATGGAAAAGCACATAAGGGACTACAGAAAAAGCCTGCTAAGCTGATTTTTATCCTGATAGCCAATATTGTAACAAACAGTGCTCCAACATGGCACTACATAGAGAGGGCACTGCTGGAAGTTCTTGGACTCAGATGAAACAGAAACATGTAGTCTTAACAACCTGTCAGTAAACTTCCCAAAGCACATTTGGAAAGAGGAAAGGCGTTAACCCTAATACTCCAGTCAATTTCAAAATTCACTGTTTATATTGCCACTCCACTAATTTCCCCTGAAGTTTCTGGATATTCTCCCCTGCTTCCTTTCCTAACTCTTGTGTAATGTTGCTCTTCATAAATAAGGAGCTATTGAATCTAAATGGAAGTATTTCTACACATGGTAGTACCTTAATAAAGTGTATAGGAAACATTGTGGGAGACAGGCTCTGCAAAATAAAAACAAGCTGTGTACCATGTTAAACACTAGCCATTATTTTGCCGCAAAGTGCTTAGGCTGCCTGCAACAAAAAAGGTTTCCTGTGGTACTGGCAGCAATATAAGACACTTGGCAGACAGAGATGGGCACACCACCGGGAAACTACTCAATGGGAGATAACTATTGAAGAGAAAGCTCTAAAAGTGTTGATTGAGACAGCCTCTGACTCAGGAAGAACACCTTTCCTGTTAGTCTCCTAAACAGATTATGGCATTTACTGGCTATAGAGGGTTCTGCTGTTGTGAAAATATTCAAACATCATATCCAGATATAATATATTTGGAAGAAAAATATCCTGACCTGTAGTAAAATGTGAAGTATAGCATTTTGTCACAGACTTTGATGGAAAGGCCAGAAATTATACAGCACATTGATAAACCTTTAAACATAACTGGTATGTTCCAATTAATATCAGAAGGAACTGCAGTTCTGCATTTCTACATGCCGCAGAATCTATTAACTCTGCATTTGAAAGTAATATCCTACAGACATTTGTTTCATGATTCCTCATATTTTTGAGGTTTTTTTAATGCTACTGAAAAAAATATTATAAGTAGTAGAGGGCTCTGAAAAAGACCTTTGCACATTATCAACTCTTACCTCGTTTCTCTAAGATTTCTTGCAGATCTGGCTTGCCTGCTGTGTCTGTTAGAGCATCTCCTTCATTTTCCTGATCTGCATTGTCTTCTGTTTTGGAAGATCCAACAGAGAGTGTTTGAACCTTGGTCCTCAAATCTCGCACTTCTGATTTCAAGAAAGCAGCTCGTCCATCAATGCCTGCAGGCCAAAATGAAACAGACTGCTAAAGCCTATTTTCTATGGCTGAAGATGCATTCCAGGATGGTTCTCCTTTTCATCTTCTCTTGCTCAAGCATCCCTTTAAAGTGCTGAGTATACTTGTTCAACTTTTGTCAGAAGACTTGGGAGGAGTCAGGCCTGACTCTGGTGCAGACCTCCTATTACTTTAAACATACCAGGCCATCAGTTTCTCTGTTTATAAACATAGTGATTGTATCTACTTTTTTTACAAGGGCTTAAGCAATTAAAGTGAGTTGTATTTGTCATACACACTGATAGCCTTCACTTTATTTATGGGCACCTACTCTATTTCCTTTTCCTTCAGGTTCCTTGTTTGCTCCTGTGCCAGGAACTGAGTGCTCTACAGTGAACATCAAAAATCAATTTGATAAAAACATCTACAACTACAAGCAGGAAAAAAAACCTGTAAACGGATGTCCTCTTTCTTGTTGGCAGAAATGAAATTTCCACATTAAAACATGCAACTCAGTTGTGCACTGCACTTCATAACTGGTGGAGGCATCTTGATGTCATGGTCTAGCATAATACTTAATTCACATCTGTGCAGCACACAATATGTAAGTGTAATTCCAGCTTTGGATTTCTTGCTTTCGCACTGTTTTTCTTCTTAAAACTTCACAGCTTTATCTGCCCATCAGATTTCTGAAGTTTACTACTGTTATCACTTCTTAACAGGATTTGTTTGTACTGAGGAAGCTTCAGAACTATGGAAGCTAGTGAGGGAGCAGTTAGTTTTCATTTTTCTTTCTTGTAGTTTCAGTACTACTCAAATTTCCTAACTTAGTTGTTACAGCAATCTTTTCTCTCACTCCCTTTTTGACTTAAAAGTGTCTTTTAACAGAAGCTTTCTCCCGCCTGATTTTAAACACATAAACATAATCAGTCTCCTCCCCATCCTATGATCCTGAAAGACATCTAGAGAACAAGAAAAATGTTCAGAAGATAGGATAACATAGTTCTAAATGTGATCCTCAAACCAGGTAACTGGTTTGTTTGCATTTCAAAAATTCTACTGTAGTCATTAATTCCCCATCTACACAATTGTGGTATTATAACATCCTGCAATAGCATGCATCTCAAAGCCTTGGGATGTTTCCTGTTGCTTTCTTGATAGGCTGATGGGATCCTGGCTCTCAAACTACTTCCTGACTCTTCCACTGGAACATAGGGGTTTCATTGCTGCTCTTTTTTCCCTCCCTGTGACATGGAAGTCTTAAGGCTCTCACTCCTCTATTTCTTTTCACTCCTAACAGAATGGTCCCTCCTTTACTGTAATGTTTTGAGGCCACTGAGTTATTGCCTTTGGCTCAACACCTTGTGCTTGTGACTTTCTAGACCACTATAGCTTGTTTGTCATGTTTCAGCTGTCTCCCTGAAGACCACAGAAAACAACAGATGAGGTAAAACCCAGCAAAAACCTAATTCATTATTCATTATTCATAGAACTTTTGCTGCTGTTTACTTTTTCATTCAATCATACACAATCTTTAGATGGAGTATACCACGACACCACGAAGAAAAATACAGGCAGTCACTACTGGATTACTTCCTTTTCTTTATCCTACAGCTTCAGAAGACTCTTTTACTTTGGATTTGTATCTCACTGCCTTTATAGAAGTTCCCAGCCTATTTCTACAGTTCTTAGCCTAACACAAGAGAGATATTACTCAAAGACACATAAAGATTCTCAGCTGTCACAGAATTCAAGGTAAGGTTTCTGTTTGTTTTGACAGTTCAGTATTGCTCAATCATACTGTACTACAGTTCTACTTCTGTACATAGAAAGGTGTGTAATCTATCTTGTTTATCATTTGACCACTGTCACAGCAATGTAGGTGCCTATCTGTGACACAAAATGCATGCACTGGCATTTTGCGGAACACGGTTGCAATCAGGTTGATTACTTACCATGTAATATAACATCACTCTGGAAAGGGGTAGGAGTTTGTACTAAAGGTGCCTGCTTCTCACACCCTTTGGGCTTTGACCTACACAGCTTTGCCTCAGGATTTGGCTGTACCATCAAGGGATCAAGACGTTTCTTCCTCTGCTTCTTCTCTAGAAGAGCTCTCTGCGAAATAACGAAAAAGCATGAAATAAGGGTGAGTAACCACATCCAGAGAGGCAGAAACCATGCCTCAGTCATTGGCAATGACATGTCACTGATCAGGATTTCCAATAAACCTGAAATATCCTTCTAATCTCTTACAAAAACCCTAGACATAGATATCACAGTGTCTTTGGAGTGAGATATTGCCTTTGATTCTCCATCAGTTGTAGATGGGTGATGTGGATACCGGCTTATTTTCTGATCTATCCTGAGACCATCAGCAGATAATTTTAACTCCTTTCATCCAGTCTAAACTGTAGCAATCCTTAATATAATAGACAAATTCAGCAGTCATTTAAAATCCAATACAAAACATTTCACAAAGTAAATGTTATAATATACAGTATGTTAATGCAATTTTATTACTCCACGCATCCTACTCGAGCTGACAGAGTAGACAAACCAGCTCACAAGAACTCTCTGCTCTTTCCACTGCAGTTACGATGGGACTAAATTGTTTAGGACATTAAATATCGTTTAGGACAACAACTTCCTGTATGCAACAGGGAATCTTTAATTTTTCTTCCCTGTTTTGTACAATTAAGCTAACTTTGTATTAAGAGAACGATTTCCAAGATTATCTGAAAATGCCAGAGAAAAGACGAGAGCCCTTGCCCTAAACATTATATGGCAATTAAATCTTTTACTGTATTAACGTAACATTTCTAAAACCCCTTAATCAGGGCTCACTCTGTCACTGCAGTTTTAATCCTTAGAAGTTAAGGTGATGCATGAAGAAGTAGTAAAAATCATAGTCCAATACTCTGTAATGCACCACTGTGCAAACGATGAGCAACCCCCTTGCTGTAGATGCAGTTCATCCGTGCCTGTTTCTTAGGTACCTGAACACTCCCTGAAGGTTGCTCTTGATGATAGAAATTCTCTCCACAAAATTATTTTCAGTCTCCAAGGATCCATCAGATAAACAGTACCAACAATTCAATCCATTTGAGACAGACATCTTTGGAACCCTTTCCTCTCCTGTTAGGCTTTTTCTCTCCCTTGTTGTTTCTTTCCTCTCCTATGAGACTTTTTATCATAAGTGAGGAGAGTTTCTCAGGCAACCTCTCCCTGAGGAACTCCAATACAACTCAGCCCTTGGTCCTTTATTCTTTCTGCTTTCCAAGCGCTTATCTAAAAAAACCAAACCAAAACAAAACAGAAATTCCAAACCAACCAAACAACAAAAAAAACCCCACTCCCCAAAGCCAACACCAAAAATCCAAACCAGACCATCCTTTTTTATTTAAACTCATAACTGTCTATACTTTGAAGACTGGACTGCAGTACAGGTAGTATTTGTTCTGCAGAATTTCAAGGATTGCCCTGCAGGGCAAAAATTACATAGAATTACAAAGAGATTAACACATTGGTCTAGAAGAAAAGAAGACAAAAACAGTAGAAGTCAAATTCTTAGAAAATGCTAATTGTAGATTAAAATCTATTTTCTAGAAAGGTAGTTGGACTCTCCAGAAGAATTTACATTGGTTTGTGTTATTTGTTTGTTTTTTAAAGTAATGCTAAGGAAAAGTAAAATATTTAGTGACAGTTTATAAATCTCTAATAGTTTAAATAAAAGGAGAGAGGGAATACAAGAATGAAAACATTCTACTCGGAATAAGGATTTGAGAAAAACTGTTGCCAAAGCTTCTCTATCTGACAAATAGACAGACAAGAAAAAAAATTAATCAGACATATCCTAAAGGCAGTAAGAAAGTACACAGCTACTGCTAGAATGAGAAACTGAATTTGGGATCAATGTAGGATATAATAACTTTCAGAGCTATTTAACTAATTATTCTATTAAATGAGGTTTTTTAAAGATTTCACTGCTCACCAGTCTAAAACTTTATTTTTTTCTTATTATAGTACATTTTGTTTTATCAGGGAGTTTATGCAACTCACCAAACCAACAGTATCATACTGGTTTATTTTGAAACACATAGTTTACTGCTGGTAAATGCAACTGACCTTCTTGCAAGAACTTCAGGATAATCAAAGCAAGAAAACTTAGTAGTAATTTAATTTGTTTTAACGAGGCTTCTTCTGCTACTTTGCTTATTGAAATGGAAAACATCTACAAGCCCACTGTGAGGACAGATAGCAGTAGTTCATTTTCTCTACATAAGGTGGCAGAGCAGCCTTACCTTCACTACTATGTATTCTCAGATTGAAGATTAAGTACAAAAAAGGAAACTGTATTTTATTTCATTTTGTCTACTAACCAGCCTTTTCCTCCAGTTCTGTGTTACAATAAAAATTCATATAATGTTACAACAAAAAATTTAGATAGTTCATGAACAGCACAACAGAACACACAATCCATTAAATAAATAACAGATAGAGATTATCATGATTTGTTCAGGATTCTGTGACCTCCATATATTAAATGCCTTCAGAAACATTTTCTTTGCACCACAGAAAAGTGTAACATCAGAGCACAGGATGATTAAAGGATCACAAACCATCAACTCCAGTTCTAATGAGTTTCCAACAAACTAGGCAGTCAGATGTGTCAGACAAATATATCATAGCAGGCTAATAAGACCACTAGTTTAGTAGTGTTTCTACAGCTGTGATGAACAGGAAGGCTGTGTACAGGAAGGTTCCAACCACTCCACACCAGTACCGTACTAGGTATTATTTGGCATGGTCCTACTTAGTAGGCCATGTGGGATGGATCCTAGCTCTGAAACATCCTCTCCACATCTCCAGTTCATGCTGAGGCAGCAGTGACAACCCTAGTGATGACGGCATGAATGAAACTTTGTGTCAAGAATAAGTACCATGCCAGATATATTCAGATACCTGCCTTCAGCTTCATGCTCTCCACCCTCAGGGAGATGGCAGCATTGCAATTTGAGTTGCAGGTATCTCAAAAGGCAGGAAACACCTTCTGCAGCTGGGGAAGTAAGCACCGTCTGGGCAGAAGAAAAGGCAGTAGTCCAGATAAAAGCATCCTGGCAGGCAGAGCTGCCCCACAGCTGGAACTTGATGTCATGTGTTATTCTCAATAATATTTTACTGCAATAACAGGCTTTCCAAACCCATCATAAAGACGGATGATAGGCATATGTCTTTGCTGTGGCAAATGCTTATTCCAGATTCTCTGTATGGCCAAAGGTTCTAAACATTAGATTAATACATTTTGCATTTTTTATCCCAATTCCTATAAATGTTTAGGACAAATTAATCATGCGGGGCATCTACTACACCCAGCAACGAGTTCATCGTGTCTGATCATGATCTCCTATTTGCCTCTGTTTCTTCAGAAAGCATGGTACTATTCATGTAAAAGTTAGAAGCAGACTTTCAAAGTTAATATTCAAACCTAAACATACAATCCTAAATTAGAGACTTAACATTTCTCAACAAATCTCATCTGCAAAGAGGGGCAGTGGTATTAAAAATGTATTTTAGTGACATTTTCTAGCTATTGGTTTTGCAGATGATTGCAATCTCAACCAAATCCAAGAAAGCCTGAAACAAAATTGCAAAAAGGTATGGAATTCTTTAAACTCACCTCTTCATAATTCAACGTACAGCTGCTCTGAGGGAATTCCACCCAGCCCGGCAGCTTTGTTTTGGTGGAACAGCAATGCAAGGTGGCGAGGTTTAAAACGAGGCTCTTGTAGCCAGTGAATACTAGCAGTTTAGGACCCAAGACAAGAGTCCTGAAACACACACTGGGTTCAGCACCAAGCAGTCAGACCGCCCTTAGTTTTGGAACTTCTTACTGAGTGGCATTTGGCACTAAATGCTCCTTCACCGATGAAGTTACTTCAACTAATGCTTTCTACTTTTTTTTTATTTCTTTAAAACAAGTGTTACTGGGTAGCCTACAGGTAAAAGGATTATCCTAGCTTCCACAAATATGACCAAAGATAAATTTTACTCCTTGACTCCAAAGTGTTTTAGATAAGCACCTACATACACACAGATAAAGTTAGTGATAAATCCACTGTCTGAAGTCAAAGCTAAGCAAACTCAGACTAGAAATAATTAACAAGTTCTGCTAAAGAGAATTATTATCCACTGCAACAGTCCCATGAAGACTGTTATGTCTGGGTTTAAAGATCCTCAGCTGAGAGAGAGCTTTTCTAAATAACATACTTGAATTTGAACACAAATTAATTTAATGTGATTTGTGGCCCATGTGAAATGGCCAGCTAGAGAATCACAATAACCTCATATCTTCTAATCAATTTATAAGCATTTAAAATTTCACAGAGGAAGAATATTAAGGATGGATACTTTATTGCTTTAAAGAATATGGTGAGGTAAGCATCCAGCAAACTGAGACCCATAAACTAATATTTGACAAATGGCTGGCTGTAAATGTTTGCTTTATAGGAAACAAACAAACAAACAAACAAGTCAAAAGATGCTAGAACTCTTTCTTAATAGTAGTGTTAAGCAGATCTTTCTATATCTCTGGAAAACTTTTTCTTTTCCTTTGATGCTTAAAATGAATAATTCCTTGCAGTATTCCTCTCTTTTGATTCATTCCTGCATTGTGGTGACTCAATCACAATGAAATAAGTAGGACGTACGAAAAATAAACATATCAAAGAAATCAAGCCTACAAGCCACAGCCAGGTTGACTTAAACTAGCGAAAATCATGAAAATCTTTAAAGAAAAATGTCAGCAATGAGTTCTTGTTCGCATTCTTTAGACCAAGCATTTTTAGCACTTCACCCCTACTTCTCAAGTCTCCCTGACATTGCATATCAGAACAGAAGTTCAAGAACGTGGGCTGGATTCACTGTTGCCATTTACCTTATGTAGCTCCGGGCAACAAAGCACAACATAGATGACAAAAAGGTGGTCATGATGAGGAAAAGTGGGGGGATAGGGAGGGGAAGGGACAGAGAGAGGAAACAAACACTTTTACCCCCTCCTTTCCTACAGTAAGATGGCTAATGTTTGTTTTCCTATATTTATTTTTTTTACCAGCTTCAGCACTATTATTTACCTGATTCTCTAGTTTCAGCTGTCGCAGTTTCATGCTTTCATCTCCAAAGATGCTGGAAAAGGGAAAGAAACAAATTAATTATTGCTAGTAAATAGGCTGCATTATAAGAGCACAGGATATTCACAGACTACAACTTCACCAACAAGACTTTAAAAGAACTGTAAGGCATTAACTTCTATCCCACAAGTAGATCAAGTTACAAGGCATTAAAAGTAAAACATACATCATATTTTGTCATAAATAGGACCAAATTGTAGCTTAATCACCTTAGCAAACTGTTCTGAAAACACTTTGTAAGGAAAAAAAAAGGCTTCCTTACTGATGGACACATTATGAGCCACTACTGAGGTGGGCTATGAGACAATTCATGAATTATCTGAAGGCTTAACACAATTCAAACTAATTCAATAAAATCTCTGCTCCTTCATAAAATAACCAGTTCCAAATTAACCCAGAATTTTAGGTTTTGTCTTGAAAGTGACACCACTTTCTCATCCTACCAGACTTCCCAGAACTATTGTTAAGACCGGAGAGAATCTGTATTCGCAACACCTGATATTAATTCCTAAAAATAATAATTTCACCATTTGTTTTATAGATAACTTTCAGAATAACTCTAGCTGTTCATTCTAAGTTGTGTTCCGCATAGACTTCCCATTCCTGTTTGTATGATAATGAATTATTACACAAAGTGCAATTTAGAGCAGTTAACCCTACAAAGTGAAATGGATAATTGACAAATAAGCACATGTTCTGCCTACCACAGCTGTGTACGTCTCTCCTACACATCTTTGACAAAGAACTCAAAGTGAGAAAGCATATGGAAGAGACACTTAATATGGGAAACAGACAAACATATATATTTTCTTGATGGCATGTAGAAAAGCAGGGCTAGCCAAAAATTAAATGTAAGCAGGAAATTCCCTGTCCAGCCTAGATATGCAGAAATGTCCTGTGATGTGAAGTCCCAAGCTGGCAGACAATGCTGAATATAACCCTAACAAGGCAAATCACAGAAACTGAGAGACAGGGAGAGAGGTGGGGTTTCTACAAAGCACATGAAAATTGGATCACTGCACACTGAGTTAACAGGAGAAGAAACAGGGCTCAGAATCTCCTTAACCCCTAAGAAATCCACATTTGACTCAACTTCCAGGCATGCAGATGACAGATCAGAGGTTCTTACAGACAGACTACCCTAGTTTTGTACACAGACATCATATGTAACCGTTTATGTACACTTAAACTGATGCTTACTGCCCAACGGTATTTTAAAGCAGGCTACCACTACCATTGGTTTTTTACTTTGCAGTTTTCCTTAGTTCTGTATTTTTTAAATGTATTTCAAGTATGATTACATAACAGGTCTAGGACCTTGAAAACACCCTGCTGCTAAAAGCTGATGTTACTCCTCATGTGGATCAGTAACATGTAGCACCTTGGATTCAAAGGGAATCGAGGGCCTGGAAAAATTAATGGTTTTCTTGAAAATTAATGGTTTTCTTGAAGAGGGATGGAAAGCTATTGCATGTCCCCACAGCAACAGTTACAGTAATACACTGTCTCCACCTGGAAACAACCACAATTTAAAAAAGAAACATGCAGAGACATATTTGCTGAGTGCAGCAAGATATACATTAGTTGCCACATGAAATGTTAACACAAAGTTAAAAGGTGACATGCTTTTTATATAAAGCATAGGTGAAGGAAAAAGCCACTTTTAGTGAAATCCGAAAAATGCTTGAAAGCTCCAACAAAAATATTCATGAAAAAAAAAGCAGGGGATAAGGGGAGAAGAAACGTTCCTTTTATTTTCATATGCCTACTAACTTAAGAAATATACGACATTTGTTAAGTGCAGTCAAGAGTTTGTTATATGGCCATCTATGTGGCTCCGATCAATATTAGATTTACAGGCACATTCGTATATAATTTCAAAGAACTACAAAGTGTCCTGTGTAGTTATAAGCTACTGTCTGTAATTTAATTGCTCTGTAGTTTTATTGCTTTTCCTAATAGAAAATGCATTCCCAACAATGAGTCTCTTCTTCACAAAATAAAAGAGAAATAAAAGCATTACCACTTTTGGAAAGAAGTTTCCAGGTTTTCCTTCTTACCCGGAAGATGGCAAAATGGTGAGATATTAGGATCTGCATATATGCTTTGTGGAAATCCTGAATGAAAATTATTTACTTTGTATTTCCAAATTATTTTCTACCCACATTGGAATAAGGTTGCAGAACGTCAAAGATGGGTCTGAAGACTGTTGAAACAGGACTATAACACACACTACACCTTGCCCCACCTCCAGTCCCTTAAACTGAGACTCAAATCTTGAAATACATAAAGATTCTAACAGCTCACAGAGCTTGATAAAGAAGAAAAAAGGTTCTATTTTACAATTTACTGTTAAATACGGACAAAAATCACCTCGTAGCAGGCCACAAAATTAAAGCAGCCATCAACCCGTCCCATTATAAAGTGCAAGAATTCACACAAGGAGCAAACAAAAAAAAGAAACAATTTACAGCTATGAGCACTGTGGCACTGTAAAAATTACAATATTTTTATTTACTCCCACAACCTCTTTTCCAGCACTTGGTCTACATGAAAGTGTAACAAAATAACCAGATAAAAAAGAGCTTCCTACACACACACACACACACACACACACACACACACACACACACACACGCTCCCAACTTCTTTCCCCCCACCCGGCGGGGTTGGTGTCAGTGCAGGCCTGGCAGGAGGAGGCCGTGCCAGTCCCTCCCACAGCTCCCCACCGGGAGTGCTGAGCCGTGCGGATCCAGCCGCTGGCTGCAAACACCGCTCCTCCTCCAGATGGGTCGGCTGCTCCGAGCAGTACAGCTAAGTGCTCTTTGGACGTGCCCACGCAAAACCTCTACGTTCTTCGCTGTGCTCTTCTATTTAAAGGGTTTATGTGCAGTAAGGGGGATTAAATATCCATTAGGACAGGAAAAACAAGCAACATTTGCACAGCTACAACACAGTTCAAAACATATGCGAAAAAACCCAACCACCAAACCAGTCACCCAGTTTGATAAATAAGAGCTGAAAACATTCAAGCTCTTCCTCTTCCCAACCTTTCCCAGTAGAGCAGACTGATCCAGGCTCTGCCCACCAACTCCTCTGCTACATTTACCAGTATCCACTACCCCTCTCACTAAAGCTGCATGACAGAAAATGGACGCATGCCCCAGAGAAAGGAATGTAACAGAAAGTGAAGACTAATGATTATCCAGGATACAGAATAAAAATGAGAGTGGCAGAGCAACTATTTAACAAAAGCACTCAACTGAGAAGATACAACAGCGCGTCTGAGTGTGGGAGAAGACAGCGAGACATAAAGGGGTTCACAGATCCATTCCTCCTCACAGATCCATTTCCAGATTCAGCACAGTCCACCGCGATGCAAAGTGTTTTCCTTTCAACTGATACCACCTCAAATTC
>NW_010203526.1:21389-29960 GCF_000695765.1 Mesitornis unicolor
AGCATTAGCCTTGTTTTCAGATCATAAGCAGAAATTCAAGTGTTGCAATAGGAACATGAATGACAAATTTATTATAGATGTGTTTATTTGGTCTTTCCTAACCCTTTTCAGAATATCAAACAAACCACAACAAGGAGATAACTCACGAGTCATTTAATGGATGTTCATATTTGCAATTAAGGCTTAATTTCTATGCAGTTTATTTTCATTTCTGTAAAAAAAGGCACACTGCATCTATCGACAGTTCTTTCAGAATGGACATATTATTTTTCAATAGCACACTGCGTTTTTGGAATTACAAACTATGTTGTCAAGCATGCATATGGATAGGCAGAGTTAAGACTCTTGTTTTCACTGCAACTTCTCTGTCTTCCCGATTATACCTAAAAAAAACCCCAAATAGTTACTTTCGAAGTATTTGGCAATAATTACCACTGAATGAGCCAAATACAAACTCACACCATAATGCAACTCTGAGAATAATGAAAACCCCTGATACTAAAGCAGGAAAACATAGAAAATAGGGCAAGAAAGCAATCCACCAGTCTGAAAATGGTCTTTCCATTCTGTCCGAGGTCCACACAAGAGAAAGGATTCTGAAGAACTGAAGAGGGTTCAGCAGAAAGCTGAACAAATTGACCAAGGACTGGAAAATGTACCTTTTAGAAAGATTTGAATGCATCTGACAGTTCATTCAAGAAAAAACCAATCAATACACTCCACTCTATTCCATGGATTTGAGGCCACAAATGACTATTAATGAAAGAGGAGATGACAACAAAATCCAGTCATACGTAACTGAAGCTAAGCAAATTCAGACTGCAGATAAAATTTTTGTTTAACACTGTGACTCATTAACCATTGGGATATGTCATGGAGCTGTGGACTTTCAAAAGGAAACAACAGGTTTTAATCAAAGTTGAATACTATTATGTTAAAAAGTGCTGTCAGGGAGTAAGGCTATGGTCTACCTCAGATTTCAGGTGTGGTTATCCCAGGTGGGAGAGCCAAGCGTTTTTCTTTCAAGTTATATTGAGGGACCAACTAAGTCTCCTTTATACACTGACTGTTGAAGCTGTAAAGAGGCAAATAAAAGGTTGCCTTTATCATGGACTTTATCAGTTGCCTTTATCAGTTTTGCAAGGAATTGACTAGGTGCAGCTGTGACCGAGAGCAACAAGCAAGAAGAAGCAAAAAAAGCCACAGGAGAGCAGCCTGCGGAGAGAAAATGTTCTACACGATCTAGAATTCACTGGAGCGACAGATTTGAAATATGTTAAACAAAGGGAGAAAATCACGATAGTTTTTCCTGCATTCAACAAAATAGGTCCATTCCTCATATGTCTACTAAAGAAAATACTCTACTCAGGTTTTCTTCCTAAGCAAGTAATGTAGATTGCAAATTTTCCCAGCTAGCTAAAGCCGTTCTGCAACTGAAGTAGTTACTGGTTTGATAAACAACCAGCAAGCTTTTCTGGCCTCTTTCAAGCAGAAGGTCAGAGCAGCGAACATAGTCAGACCCACCCCATCCTGAAAAGAAAATGTGCAGCTTGCTTTGCTTTTTAACTGTTCTCAGCTACTTTAGAGCATACATTAGGGCTGCATATGCAGTGAATTCTCGGTCAGAGAAATTCAGAAAATATCACCTATTTGTGCACAGCTCTAGGGAAGAGAAAAACTGAGATACTTTGTAGTTTAGTAGAGAAATCCAGGAGAAAGCAGAATTTTTTGCTCATTTTAAAGTGGACTAGATTGTGAGTTTACTGCGCCTTGTTACAAACAAGCCTGATATTTTATATCAGTCTATCACATAAACCCTTCTTTTAACAAACACAAGCTTTCTATCTTGATGGGAATGTGAACCTATACATTAACAATCACAAATCTTAAATTTTTAACTGTTTCCATTGCTCTATTTCCCTTAAAGGAACTCCAAGGCACAATAAACTAACACTATTTTCCCCCACAAACGTCCCAAACTTCCCAATATCTTATGTTCCATGTCTCACTCTACAGAGGGCTGCTAACAAAGCTCATGTGACTACTTTTTCCTTTGCAGTAGGATTTATTAACGTGGTAGCAGCAGTTATGTCTCTGAGCAATGCTCCCAGAGCTTAAGATTCAGCGGATGAGAATGTGGCTTGCAGCACATATCTTTGTCCACTAAATCTGGCACTAAATTTAAGCACAAGTAAAAGCAACTTCAGTAAGAAATGCAGAGTCAGCTGGTATGACAGGGTTTTCACTCTTAACTTGTCAGAGAACTTTCCTGGAAATTGTTTCTGAACTACAGCTATGAAGGAAAACTGAAGCTGTGGAAAAGAGATCATTTGAAGAAGATTCTCATCTTTTAAAAGATATGTTCCCCCCAAAAATTGCAATATTGTCTCTGGAAACTGGTTGAGGAACAAGACTTCTCTGTAATGTACCTGCCAATCCACAGAAGGGAGGAGTCCTTTCTGCTTTCCTTGCAACTGACACAACTGTAATCATGCATTTCTGGGAAAATGCTTAACAAAGCATCCATAGGAATGAGGATTATCAAATGTTTCTGCCTTTCCCAAGGCAGAAGAGTGGGCTTTTTTGGCTAACACTGCATTAAATTAACTACCACTAAGTCTTCCGAGGGAAACTGGATCTGCTGTGAATCAGTCATAAAAATGCCACACCCAAGTGAACCAGCTCAGGCTGCATCAACATTTCAGTTTTAAGAGATTTTCAAGCGGCTGATATTTCACCAAAGGCAAGTTTAGCCTCTGTCTGGCTTTTTTACAAAAATAATTCTTCCTCCAGTGAAATCAGTTTCACTTTTGATTCCCCCTCCCCTAAAGAAACACACACAGATTCCTAATGCCAATAGCATGCTGTTTTGAGAAAGGTTTCACAAAATTTGTACTGCAAGTTTTTCACCTACTGAATGTATTATGGGAACACTGACATGACAACAGTGAACATTTAATTCTGGAAGCAATTCAGAATGAGTGAATATATCATTGTGAATAAAGACTGACTTGAATATGCTTTAATATACAAATTATGTCCCATATGATGCAGATTGAATAAGACTTGTCACAGAATATTTTGAAAATATTAAATAATAAAATGAACTAGTAAGAACAATAAAGTCAACTTTACTGATGCAGAAAGACAAGCATCTAAATTTGTATGTCCTACTCCACTTTAAAATACACCTGAATCCTCTAGGCACTGCATGTTCCTGCCAATAATTTGCAGCAAGTTAGTCCTTTACAGCTTCTGCGCCTGTCTACCTCTCAGTTTTAAAATGGAATTTCCCTGTGCAATTATCAGGTACTTTTCTTTAAAGTCACATGGACTAAAGCATGCCAAAACCACCCAAACCAAAACAACCCCCTCAAAAAAACTGAAGAGGCTGGTGCTCTGAAGAAAAAAAAAAAAAATATATATATATATATTCTTTGTGTGTATATGCATGTATTCTTCATGCATATATAAACATATGGTTATGTTTTGCCTTTATTGCGGCAAAAACAGCTGTGTCAACAACTCAGAGCAATAGGAATACTATGCTGAAGAAAGGAATTCAAGAACAAAATCTGAGATACGCATGTGCTATAGAAAACTTGTTATAAAACATGAACGGGTTAGTAATTGGTTTTGTCGGCTACACCAAAGCGAGCAGTGAATTTGATCCAAACCTATCCTTGCAGCACTACATTCTCCATACTTGCATAAGGCAATAACGCCATTAAAAGCACAATGCCCTAATAGTAAGTGAAGTCTATCTGAAAGTAACAGGCTGTAGAGGTTGAAATAGCTCAACAAGAACACATTGCATTTGGCCTAAGGGAGTTTCTTTGAAAATGCATCCATTTTGGAGTGACTTTATATGCCAAATGTACCTAGGTATATAATGATGCAAGCTAGAGTCAGTCAGTACTAGACAAGTTAAATACAGAAAAGAGTTATTTACCAGTACAGGACACATAAACTTCCCTTTTCTTTACAGTACTTATTCTAGTGATTTTTGTAAGATAAAATCACCCCATCTTCAGCATCTGTGAAAGCACAAATCCGTACTATAAAATTATCATCTCACAAATGCTATGTGATATGCTCTGCACTATTACATACCTACACAAAAACAAGCAAACAAACAAACAACAAACCAAAACCCCTAAAAACCCAGAACTTGAAATAGGAAGAACTCAGGTGGCGGAAGACTGTCAGGCTAACTAAACAGGAACCTGCTAGTAAAGTAACATGACACTGAGAAATGAAGGGTCTGTGGGGAAAAATGTTGAATGATGGCAGAACAAAGAATAAAGCACATGCTGTCTGATGAGATTCCTTTTTCAGAAATAGATTGATACTGTCTCGATGGACAACAAGCTGACCACGAGCCAGCCATGCATCCTCAAGGCAAAGGTGGCTGACAGCATCCTGGGCTGCATTAGGAAAAGCAGGCAGGGTCACTTTCCTTTCTGCTGTGTCTAGTTCTAGGCTCCACGGTGCAAAACAGATGTGGTCATACTGGAGCAAGTCTGTCAAAGGGCCACAAAGATGATTAAGGGATTGGAGTATCTTTCGTATGAGATGAGGCTGGAAGAGCTGAGATGGTTCAGCCTGGAGAAGAGAAGGCTCAAGGGGGGAATATTATTCATGTGTATAAATACTGATGGGAGAGTGTAAAGGAGATGAAGCCAGTAGTGGCAACTGACAGGGCAGGAGGCAATGGGCACAAACTAAAACACATGAAATTCTATCCAAATTAAAGAAAAAACTTTAACTGAGAGAGTGGTCAAACACTGGAATAGGTTGCCCAGGGAGCCTCTAGAGTCTCTTATCTCTGGAGATACTCAAAACCTGACTGAACATCTGCCTGTGCAACCTGTTTCAGCTGGCCCTGCTGGAGCAGTGGGGTTGGATTAGATGATCTCAAGAAGCCCCTTCCAACCTTCCTGATTCTGTGATTCTGTCTGTTTGGGAACTGGAGATCATAAGATAAACAGAGATAGTTTAGAGCACGAGTCTGAGAGAACAAACTAGCTGACAATAAAGAACACAGGCCATTACAAGAAAATGCAACAGGAATACAAGCATCATGAAAAGGTTAAATTCTGAGCTCAGAACTATTTTGATTGCTTAGTGTTTCAGAAGCCATTCAAAAACTGACTCACCAAGTACCAAAGATTGGCTCCTCCTACTTGGAACAAGGGGACAGAGCAAGGAAAAGAAAGCAGCACTCTCCAGACAGAAGCTAGTGTATCTTCTATCTGGACTATAAAGAAGAGTGCAAACAAGAGGCTGTGTCATTCTGTACTATGCTATACTGGGAAAACAGAAAGTAGATTCTTGTTTTCCTTAGCCAGAAAAGTCTCAAGTAATTTGTTACAGCTTGCATAAAGTGAAAGAAGTGTTATTTTCCTGGAAGGAAGGCCAGGAAAAGCCAGAAATCCACACAGGCCATTAACCATCAAGGCAGTCACGGATGCTGGAAGGGTGGCACAGAGGAAGACCATGAGAATAAGAATATGCACATAAACTTACCCTTAAGTGTGTAGCCAAACAAAGGGTTTAAAACTGGGGGTTTATTACAATATTGGTAGGAAAAGGGAGACAAGGTATCTTCTGCCAGGCACATTCCTTTGAGAGTTCACAGCTCGTGACTCCCAGTGATCACGACATTCACAGGGAAGATACAAATTCACAACATAGCTTGAGCAAAGACTTCTCACAGCACTACTGCAGAATGCTATGCTTCCAAAACCACATTTATTCAGGTGAATTTAATGAAACTTGGGTTTCTGCTAAGAAATAGAGAGACATTTATTCCATAAGCAGAACACCAGCTTTCTATTTCATGTCCTCCCAACTACACACTCCAAATCCCCAGGATCGTTTCATTTCTAGAAATTGCTCTACCCAAGGAAAGAGCAAAGCAAGAATCATAGAGGCTTAGAATTCTGACTCCTATGATCTCCTGTTTATGAATTATTAAACCTTGCCTGTCACTTTTGTTGATGTTGTACCTCATCACATGAAACCGGCAAAATATAAAGGAGTTGCTATTCTGTCCTAGCAACAAAATCAGCAGTTAAATAGCACACAGGATGCTTAACTCAGACAGTGTAACAAAACTCAAAGTGTCCTGAAAATAAGTGCAGCACAGTTCATGCCACAAATTGCACTTCTTTCATAGTCTTTCAAAGTAAAAGCGGGAGAAGGAACATAAATGAAGTTTTCTGAACTTACGCTCTAGAACTGATTGTAGACTTCTAGTCCCAGACCAATTTTTTGTATTTTTAAAAGACTGAAAGGGGAAGCCGTAAAGAGACAGAAACAGCAAAATTTAATTTCCAACCCAAACTAGGTGAGACTAGGTGAGAAACTCAGCAAGATACTGCTGCTAGGTTTAAATTGTCTTTTTTTTTTCCCCTCAGATTTCATGTAAGAATGCTAAATGGAAAAGGAGTGCAGAAGCGTCCACAGACTTGTATAATAACACAGGCAGGCAGTTCTAACATCCCACAGAATGTATGTTTTAAACAACACTAGAAGCAAGGGGAAATACTCTTGCAGTAGTCTAAGACAACAGCTCCAAGCATATCTGCAAAACCACTTAGAAGAGAATTCATCTCATGACCCAATTGCAACACAATCAACAGCTTTATTTTGGAGATCACCCAACTGTGCCTCAGTTTAAAAAACCAAGAGTCTGGAGCTATCCCAGTGCAAGTCTGGTTGCAGAAAGTTTTCACACATACAAAGTCATCACTACGTTGGAAACAGGGCACTTATCCCTCCTACAAATGCCATACCAACAGCGGTTTTTTTTTTTAAAAAAAAAGCAGGAGCATAGAAAAAAAATAGTTGTCTCTGTAAAGATGTCATCAGTAACCTAACTTCTAAATTGTAAGGGATGGGAGAAAAACTTATTAGAAACTGAAGAGAAAATTCAAACAAGGTTCAACTTTAAGACAGCTCTTTCATTGTTAACAGCTGCAGCTGCAGTTACCGAGTGCATTTCAGCTTGCATTTGGAAATTTGAGTGACAGGTGTAACAGTGTTGCTCCTTTTTCCTCTCTTGCCACTGCTGTCTACACCATAGGAAGCGAGGTGATTCCTTCTTCATCCACACTGACAGCAGCGGCATCAGACTGCAGTTGCAAAAGCTTTCCTTTTCTTTTGAAACTACTCCTAGGCGTACATCTCGGCCACATTTATAAAATATTTATAGATTTGTCTCACTTTTTTTGGGCAGATTTCTTGGTTATAATGTTCAGACTTGAAAGGGATGAACCAAACAAGATATCAAACCAAATCTCTTTAATCTAAGGATAGGATTTGCAGAATATAAATCCTGGTATCAACAAAACACTGCTTGCTATTTTCAAGAAGGTCACCGTGGTGAAACAAAAATACTTAAGGACTAACAGAGATGCTGATAGGCTTTTAAAACAAAATTTAAACTTCTCTGTCTTCTCTGGATTACAAGTATAGCTAAAATCATTAGCAAAGCATTTTGCTTTTTCCCTAAAATTATAATTAAGGTACATCTATACGAAACAGTCAAGCCAAGATTCCAAACAACCTCAGCTACACTAAAGTTTTTTAAATATGGAAAGGGCTTTTGGCTGGACAGCAATATATGAAATTACTTTTAAACCATTTTCAATCCATGGACTCATAATCTTTTGAAAATCGTGCTTATTGACCACAGGCCCTTTTTAGTCATCAGCTTTTGAAGACACTGAGGAAGTATCCCAGAGCTCCTGAGTTCACAAACTGCAAACCACTGACTCATGCATGTCTGGTCACCCAAGAAGCATCCGAACTGCGGGAGGGCTCACTGCAGCTGACACCCAGCTTTGCAGTTTCTGTAGACTCAGCCAAGATTTTTGTTCCTTGAAAATTATGAACTTTATATGTGACATCTGCAAGTCGGAAGCTGAAGCACATTTGGAAGGCAGCACGTGGGAAGCTTTAAGTATCCCTGTATAATTATTGTATAATTATTGTGCAAGAAGGTGGAGTTCCGTCTCTGAGATTTTAAAATACCTGCTACGATGAGAACCAAATTCCCTTCTCAATATTTTAAAAGCTTACAATGATTTAGAATTACTTTTACCTGAATGCTCCTACTGTAGTTGACATTATTAATTTCATCTTAAGCCTCAAAATGGACTTTCCCAAATTAAGAGAGAAAGTATAGCACTTATCAAAACCGGGAAACAGCACTATCAACGTTATAATTTCCTAAAGCATTAAGACAGTTGTGCCACGTCTATCTGAGAATCAATCAAACTTTAAGATGAACTTGAGCAATTTCAGTGGCAGCCACCTCAAACGGAAGATAGCGTTGGTGGACAAGTGACAGGTTAACACAATGCCATCGTTTAAAGGGACAGGTTGTTTCACAGATGGCCTAAAGCCAAGATCTCAGCTGTCTATCCACCATCAAGTATCCCACAGCACATTTACAAAACTCTTACAGGCTGAACAACCCCAACTCTCTCAGCCTGACTTTGCAGGGGAGGTGCTCCAGCCCTCGGATCATATTTGCGGCCCTCCTCTGGACCCACTCCAACA
>NW_010203527.1:0-12873 GCF_000695765.1 Mesitornis unicolor
AGCCGCAGGAACAAAGGCGCACGGCGCAGGTAAGAGCGAAGGGGGTCGGTGTCGCTCCCTGCCCGCCCCCGGGACGAGCATCTTTTCCCCCTTGTCTGTCCTGCGCTCTGCAGCCCTACCAGGCAGCCCGGGGTGTAGCCCTTGCTCCCAGCCCCGCCGGGCTACTCCCATCCCATCCCATCCCATCCCGCACGCCCGTCTTGCCTAGAGATGCTGCATCCCAAACCTCTTTGGGTGGTTTCAGAGTTAGGGGGCTCAGTGTTCCTCTCTGAGCCCTGTGGTGGCATCCAACTCCTCTCCGAGCTCACATTCAAGGCAGCAGGTTGTGAGAGCTCCTGACCTGGGATTGCTGGTGTTGGTGTTGGGCTTTCTTCCTCCACTTTGTGTAGCACCATAACTCTGTATGGGCCTGATCTTGTTTGCAGGAACTATGAAAATTCCAGTTAATGTCCAACATATTAAGAAGGAGGATGCATGTATGGTATCTCTGCTATGGCGTTAATACAATGTGCTAAAAATGTGTATTTGCTCTGAATCAAAGCTTTGTGATTACATCATTAATATGTGATAGCAGCTGGGACCTGATGACCATGGCCACCTTGTTGGATATACATTGTGAGTTTGATCTGATGCACTGTGAAGACATTTCCATGTGACATTTTCACGGTTATGTCGCTTTGACTTGCTGTAAGCTGTCTGTAGAAGAAAATTAATTACAGAAAAAAATTTCACCCAGGTATTGCAGGGTGGAAAGAAAAGCTTTCAGGAGAACATCCTGAACATAAGTATGTGCTTAAAATTAATGCATCGAGCATTACCGAACATTTTTATCTCTTACTAGTAGCTCCTAGGTCTCACTCCTAAGACAGACAAATGAAATGAGTTTGCAGAGGGGTTTTTTAGGTGGGCTTTAAAATAAGTGGTTTTGTTCTTCATGAATACAAATGTGTCAGGCTTTCCATCATAACAGAGTTTTTACAGTGTTATTATTTTGTTGTGGAAGTTTTAGTTGTATTGGTTGTATTTAGTTGTATTTTAAGAGGCTATTCCAGTTTAGGGTGTTGTGTTTTTCATCAGTGAGAACAGCATCTCATCTTGACCCAACAGCATAAGTTTCCCTGAATTAGTAAAGAACAATTAAATCAAAAAGCAATCCTAACAGGAGTGCTTGTGTCAAGGGATGAAGAGGGATTTCAGTAACAATTTTATTATAGCTTTATAATCATTGATACTTGACTTGGCTGCGGAACAAATTAAAGTTTTGCAGAGCCACCAATTACTGGAGGCAGTGCAGGACAGAAAGAGCTGGACACCCACCTTGTTGTCAAAGACAGGCCTAGGGCTGTAATGGTGGTGGGGTTGTTAGTTCAAGATGACGACGTTGATTCAAATAGGTATTTTCTGGTTAGAGATACTGTACCTCACAGGCCTGAATAACAGAAACCAAAGAAGGGGAGGAAGAGATAAAGTGAAGGGATAAATTTGTTTACAATCACCTGCAGTTTCTGTCATTAATCTCATCTTTTGCTGCGCTGAGCTGATTCCTGCTCTTTAGGGGCTGGATTCTGGCAGTGGCATTTACAGAGAGCAGCATCATCCTCTGCTTCAGACGCACTGATTATTCTGTAAGTGCAGAGGAGGCAAAATATGGTCCTAAGGAGGTGAAGGATGAGAGTAAGATAATCAAGAAAAATAACTTAAATGATCCTAAGGAAAGATAACTGAGGGAAAACATCTTGCATGCTGAAATGAAAAAATCAGGCTTGTCCTCCCATGACAGTACTCTGCCCTCTCCCTCTCCCTTTCATTTTCCCTCTCTCTTTCATTTTCTTTTCCCTACCCTCCTTCTCCACTGCTCCTTGTCATTTCCCATCATGTTATCACTGTCTTTGGAGCACCATATCCTTGAGGCAAAAACTTTATCTCCTTACATAAGTGTAAAATGCTGTCTGCTGCTTCAGCACTCAGCTGATGCAAGGATGCCAGAACAGTGGAACACCTTTAATATGCCAAAATTTGCATATGAAAATCTCTACTACAGCAGCATCAGGGATATTAATCACAAAGTCTTCTATCCATAGACATGGCTGATGCCATAAGCTCGGGTGCACAGGTATTACAGCATGGGAGCCCCTCTCTGCCGCCTGTGGAGACAAATCGCCTCCAACGCTCAGGTGTGTTGACACATCCCAGCAGCCAAACATCTGCATATCCTGGAGTGGTGGATAAGTCAAGATCTTAATTAAAATAAACTAGGTGGCAAATTATTTTTTCCCTTTGGGAATGCATGTTTGGCGGTGATTCCCAGCCGCTGCCCCGTGGGTGGGCTGTGAGACCGCCTGCCCCGGGCATCTGCTCTCACGGGCCGCAGTTCTCTGCTGCGGAACTGAGCCAGCACCTGCCCTCCCGGCCACCTCCACCCGTGTCCCTTCCAGGTCACTAAAATGCAACAGCGCACGGCGATGTGAGTCTCTCCCAGTGCCGGTGGTGCTGACAGGCAGCTTTCAGGCCTTTCGTCTCGCTGCTTGTTAACTTTGCATGTAGCAGAGGAGCAGGGTGGGGTGATTTCTGGTCTCGGAGCAGGGTGTAATATACCTAGGCTGAATTGCTTTCACAGCCCATGTGAAATAAGTCTGCTGAACAACCTTGGTTCAAATGGATGCATGGCCTCAATGCAATTGTGCAAGCACATTTTGAAAGTGAGCTCGTTATGCATGCCATATAACAAGTTATATTCTGGCTATTGTCACACACAAAAAAATCTCTAGAAATTATGCCAGAGGGTGTTTAGCCTTTTTTAGGATAGTCTTTTCCTAATAAAGAATCTTTTACAAAGCTGCTAGCAAGACTTGCTGGGATCCAACTGATCTGGACAAGATTGCTGTTGAGTTTTGGGGTTTGTATTTATTCAGAGTTTTGGGGTTTTTCTGCAAATTGATCCATTCTAAAGGAGAGTTTTTTGCACACATGCAGTGATATCATCTTCCTTATGCAGTTTATAAAATTGCATGTTATCTGATACATCCTGAAAGCAAACTTTCCACTTTTCAGAAGTCTTTTAAAACTGGTGATACTTTTTGCCTCTTGCAGGGATGGCTTAACAGCACCAGAACTAAAGATCAGTCCCCTCAGCTCCAGGGTGTGCAGACAGACCTTGCAGGTTATACTGTCCTCTTCATGCCAATGCAACACAGTTGCACGGTTATTTTTGTACAGCTGTTGTGGATGAGAGTTAATTTCCTAAGTATTCTGGAAGGTGTTGGAGTTTGGTAATTGCCTTCTTAAAATGGAGCCATGATCCCTTGTTGTAATTAATCCCTTGCTCTAATTAATTAGAATAGCAAATCTCAGTCAACTGATTTCTTCATCCCTCCTTGCAACAGTGGTTTTAATCCACTCATGCTGGGGAAATCTTCTGTCTTCTCCCAGACGTCTGGTCAGATGATAAGAGCAGCTGAGCTGAAGGACAGCCTCACACGTATCCTGGCAAGGCTGGCTAGCGGGAGGATATGTAACACCATCAGCAGCATCTTATGCCTGCTTCTTTAATTTTTCTCTATGAATGGTGACAACTGCAGTTCTGGCTCCCACTGCTTGTCATCAGCCTGCATTTGTTACCTGTTGGTGCTCAAGGGGCTCCTACAGGCATCTTCATCCCTGGGAATACATGCAGAGGAACAGGTTTTCTGCATTGATGGCTCAGATTATTTTCCTGAGGTTCTTGGAGCATTCATTTGATGGGAGCACCACTTCTTTCCTCTGTCAGGTGCCTTAAATGAAGGGAAAAATTTCACATATTCCCAGTACGTATTTCCCATATAATTCTGTCTATTCTGTTTGTGTTTCCCATGCAATTTTCCCTTCCAGCAGACTTTTGTTTCCTATTAGGAACAGATTTGTCTGAAGTGATTTTGTCAGGGAAAACATTGTATTAATGCATATCAGTAAGAGCTATTAATAATAAGGTGATTAATATCAACAATATTGATCACAAACCAAGATCCTGCTCTTCTTTCCCTCTCCTTTGCAGGTACATGTGTGTAGTGCTGTGACCAGGCATGGCCCAAAGAAGTTCCTTTCTGTTCTTCTGCCATGCATGAAGAGCCTGTTTCCCTTGGTAATGAACCCAGTATGTTTTTGCGGCTTCCCATTGTCACCTTGGGGAAACTGCCATTGTATTACCCTTTCTCTAGCTATTAGGACTGAATGAGTAATTTTCTTTGAAGCTGATGCCTTCCTGTCTCTCTGGTGCTTTTCCTAAACCCCATCCTTTCTCCTCTGACAAATGCAGGCTTGTCCTTTCCCATTCACCTGGTTCCCATTGGTTTGGGAAATAAGTCTCCCAGGCTGAAGTCCATCACTGGCACAGGACCATGTGGAAAAACCAGGCTGGCCAGGATGTCTGCTTCCATTTTTTAAAACCTGATTCAGAATTAGTGAAGCTCAGTGTGCTGCTTGATTTCCTGATGCGTTTGCCATGCAGACTGCTCACTGTCCACTGATGGAGCAATCCAAGGTGTTGGCTTGGCTGCAGCAGGTCTGGTTTGCTGACCCCACGGCTGAGCCTGTGTCTCTGCACAGGAGAGAGGAACCCATCGCATCCCAGTGCTAACAGCTGAATGCAGGTGGTACTGCAGATATCCAGCCTGTAGTGCATAGACCAGGTCTTCCAGAGGATACTGAGAGAAATGAAGACTTTCTGCTCAGTTTTCAGCTTGTTGAGGGTCTAACTGAGAAAGCTGAAGAGAGGAGCAGGCTGCCCAGGGAGGTGGTGGAGTTACCATCCCTGGAGATGTTTGAAAGAGGAGTAGATGTCATGCTTAGGGACATGGTCTGGTGGCGGTCTTAGGGCTGGTTCAATGGTTGAACTTGATGATCTTAAAGGTCTTCCCCAACCAAAACCATTCTATAATTCTATGAGTGCACCAATGTCTTGTTCAGTTGTAACACAGCATATTTCGGGGAGATTCTTTAGTGCCATGGTTAGAAAGTCCTTTTCTTTTTGTTCTTTTCTCTTTTTTCTTTCTTTAAAAAAAAAATTCATTTTATTTTAGTGTGTTATTGCTTTTGTACCAGAGTAGCCTTTTGGCCTAATTAAGTCCACCACATTTATCTTGTGGTGTAACACAAGGTGAAAAAAAGTAATTTTTGCACTGGAAATGAGCACTAGGAGACAATTTAATTGAAATATTTCTTAAATCTGGAAATGGTTTTGTGTTCACAGACCCCCTGCCAGAAGGGGGTAGTTTTTGCTTCATTTCCTTTCCAGTGTCCAACCAACTTAATTAAAGTGGTAGCCGAAAACAATTTTCTGAATCTTTATTTGTCGTCTTAAACGAATTCCCAGATTTCCAATGTGTGAAGCATATAATAGCTCCCCTTGGGTTCATACGCTGAGTTTATTTTGTCCTTGTATCCCTCTGCTGGGGAAACCTTTGTGTGAAACCTTCTTAAGGAAGGCAGCCTTAAGCATCTTCCCCAAGTGGGACAAAGGTCAGTTACTGAACCTGAACCTAATTTCACATAATTTTTAATTAATCCCGTAACTGCTTGGTGGCACTGAGATGGAAAGCAGGCTTCCTGACCTGATAGACACTTACAAAGGTTTTTGGTTTCATAAAAATGACTAGCTTTATGAAACTATTGAAATGTAAAAAGGTAAGTGTCTAGGGGTACAGTTTTATTGCTTTGAATACACGGTTTAGATATTAATGATTAAACCCTGTATTTTTTTAACATTTGAAGACTGATGACTTTGCCTTCTTTATTTGAGACTTTATGTAGAACTATATTAACAACGTAAAATAAATTAGGTGCTCTCTCAAGAGTGTAAAGGTTTCAGAGCAATCATCAGAAATATAACCTTAGGTTACATAAAAAGGAAAAAAAAGGCAAGGGGTGGGGGGGAAATCCTGTTCCACTGGGTCACAAACCAAATGGCCATGAACTAAAAATAATCTTTCTATTGTTCCACAGAATGTGAGTAGAAGTTAATATGCTAAGTCTGATTCCTCTAAAGGTCCTGATTCTGTTTCTCTGCATACATTTAATCTATTTGGAATTGTGCTGATGACATTATACAGTCACTTAATGCAGTGGGTTTAGATGTGTTCTCCCTGCACAAAACTACAGTTTTCATTAAGTAAAAAATTACCCTGACAAAATTAATTTCTCTTTAATGAGTCCATTAGGTTAAGTGCAATAAAATAATGAAAATTCCCTTTTCCTTTTCAGAATGGCCAAAAGGCATGATAAAGAGGCATGACTAATCTCGCATCCTAAGGGAAGAATAGGGTAGGGTAGGGTTCCTCAGCCACACAGCCAGCTCACTGCCTCAAAAGGGGTTGGATAAAGGCAGGATTTAATACAAAAGATCAGGCCAGAATAATACCTTTCCACTGAAAGGAAGCTGAACTCGGTAAAAATACTCGGTGATGAAAGCAAGCGAGTTGCTGCTATTACTACAAGATGGTGAGGAAACAACAGATATTTCATGTTTGAAAGAAGAGCATCACTGGACCAGTGGTCTATTTGGGGAGCATCAATCTGTGGTCAGGTTTGGTATTTTTCTTGCACTCAGCTGCTCACTAGGAAGGATGTTACAAGGTTCTGGGGTCCCAGGCGGGTACTTAGGGCTGAATAGCCATCAGTCAGCATGAAGACCTCTGGGATATAGTACATCCCTGTCAACAGTATATTTTTAACCTCGTAGTCAGTGATGGAGACAGAGAAGGATGTTTCCCTAGCAGATGAAATATCATTTAAGTGGGAAATGTTGTGCTTGTCTGGTAAAAGTATACAGCAGTCAGACTGGCAAAGCATTAAAATAAAGTGCTGCAGTTTTTCCAGCTTCTTGCTTGCTGTCAGTTATAAGTAGAGAAGGTTCAGGAATGTGATCCTGCCCAGCTGAGACGAGTCTGTCAGAGCCAATAGAGTTTGCATCTTCCTTAATTCTCAGTTGCGCTCAACATTTACCCTCTAGGGTTCTCCCTGCCTCTGTGAGGGCTCTGTGCAGCCTTAGGCTGTGCTGGCTCATGGCAGCCTGGGGGAGGAAGAAGTTGCATGTTCCTTATCTTGACACCTCCTCGCTGCTGCAGAAGGATCTTGATGTGAAGAGAGGCTAACAGGAGGTGAGATATCTCCTATCCTCTGAGAGTGTCTGGAAGAAGGCAAAAAACCCATCTTCCTCTGTACCTCATAAGTTGCTGCCATTTCTGTTGCTGATGGTGGCGGTCTTGCTGAAAGTGCCTTAATTTGGGATGTCCATTTGCAAAGCCTTTAGAAAACTGTGAAGATTTCATTAGGACAACTGGGAAATCACCAGGGTTTGTTGACACTGGAAAAGAATATTGCACTTACATACTGCATGGCTTCCCCCAGTCATTCCTTCTTGGATTCACCTTATAAAATCCAGTTTTCCTGAAGTCCTGTGTCATATAGTGGAATGTCACCCCCCTCCCCCCAACATTTTATATTGCATAAAAATTCAAGGCATGTGTATTTGTTTTTTCACATGACCGAAGCATATGCTGAAAAGCATACTGAGCAAAAGCTCAAGGTCTTCCATATCTAAGTGGTTCAAATTTTCACCAGAATTCCTCCAATTTTGCATTTTATGTCTCCCATCCTGTGTGAGAGGCTGCTTTCCTCCCTGCTGCAAGCAGAGTGAGATTTTCTCCCTTAAGCAGAGCAGAATATGGAAAATGCCTGGTTTTGTGGTGGGGTTTATGGAGTGCCTCTAGTAAATGAACCTGAGAGTCTCAGAAGAGAGATGACTGACTGTGGGATAGAAACCAAAGAGGGCCTTGCTAACTATTACAAAACATTGCTGGGTTTTAACACAGAAGTTATTATTTTGCTAGTGAATGTTCAGAAGAATGTAATTGTAAATATACCAAATGACAGCTAAGGGAGACAAAAGATGTGGACTGCTTGATTTAAGCTTATAATTTGAAGCTGGTGGAATTACTGATGTAATTAAACAGGTATTTTGGCTCCTGTTACTGTGATATTTTACTGGAAAGACACAGAATTTTTGTTTGTGCGTTCAGAGTGTGGTATATCACAAAGTCTGCAATTCTGGGGCTTCCCCTCCTAATAACTGCAGGGGTCAGTTGAACACCAGCCTGCCAGGTCCATGCTACACCCTTGTCCACCACGAGTTTGTAACTGCTCCAGGTTTCCAAACAGACATCTTCAGGGACGAAGCATTTGCCAGCATGCTGGTGCCTATCGTACTGTCTTTAACAACCACTTCAAATCAGACCTTTCTGAGACTTGTGAAAAACAGCTCTAAAATCTCCAAAATACCAAAGAAGTAAGCATTAAGAGGCTGAAGGACTGGAGCCCCGCTGGGTTTGCTGGGGACAGGGTTTTAGTTGCTGGTAACTAATTGCAAACATCAGCAGAGATTTTTCTGTGTGTATGTTTAAGAAATAACTCAGGTTCATCTCTCAGAAGAAGCTGCTTCAAGTCCTAACAATATTTTGGGGTGACTTTGGGAGAACGCAAATAATCTGTTGCTCTGTGGAAAAGAATTTCCGTGTGTCCCTGTGCGACTACGTGAGAGCTGTAATCTCGCCCGTCGCAAGGTGGCTCTGAGTCTTCATCTCTCACATCTGGGGTGGTGTCCCCGTCGCCCAACGGGATGCGGCCACCCAATAAGCCTTTTTTTTATATTAACCCACCCCCCCCCAGATTTTAGATTTCCTGATTTACTGCACAGTTGTTTATGGAGTGTGTTGATTTCTCTCCTTTTTTTCATTAATTGTACGTGTTATTCTTCAGCCTTGCAGCGGCATCTGGGCGGCGCAGAGCGGGCGCCGCTCCTCTGCAGCCGAATCAGAGCAGGTTTCGTCTCCCAGCGGGCGTGTGGTTAAACTGGGCGACGGTGTCTGGGGACAGAGATGACTTGGGAGGGTGGGAGGAGGACTAAATGGTGGGAAGTGTCTGAAGCGCCTTGGTCACCAGCTTGTGAGAGGGTGTCTGCTGTCTCCTGATGCCGAGGGGACACTCCGGGCTGCAGCCGGTGGATTTGCGCCCTGCAGGACTGCCTTCACTTGCCCAGCATCGTCTAGGCTCGCTGTCCCCCCCTTGCTGCAGGCAGAGGTGGAGGATGGATGAGGGACGATAGTGACAGGCTGGGTCAGGCTCCTCGTTGTGAGCTGTGGGTTCGGCTCTGCAGCCTAACAGCTCTGATGGGATTGAAGGAAACCTGGGAAGCGTTGAATGGGGGTTGCATTGCACAGGGTGGGCAGCCCAGACGAGGGAGAGGTGCAGCATACATTCAGCAGCACACTCCTGTGTGTGTGAGGGGAAACTGAGGCACCTGTAGAAGTGGGGGGCTGCCTTCTCTTGGATGCTCCTGCCTCTGTGCCTCTGGCACAGCCCTTGCTTTCTCAGCTGCAGATTTACACCCTCCTGCCCTTGTAGCTGGAGGCTGCCACTGTCAGCGAATACTGAGACAGTGGAGACATCCATCAAACTGTAATTTGGAAAGTCCTTAAACTTCCATGGTTTACTTTACAGAATCTAGGTAGAATGAAAGCTGTTCTTTTAGCTGGTCAGATAGACTTGAGGGGGAACATAAGGTCCACCCCAAGCAGTAAACAAGAATTAAAATAAGCCTTCTCCTGTCTATGCTGCTTTTTTAAGACAGGCTTACCCTATTTGATAAACAACTTTGATCCTAGACAAATCTTAGGATAAACCACAAATATGTCTGCATTGGAATAAATCTATGTGGAGTTTGTTGGATTTTGGATTTACATTAATAAAGGCTTGGCTAATACTAATTAATTTGGAATAAGTTAACTCAAATTGGAACAAGGCCACAAATTCTAGCCCAGATTGGTACTGGGGGTTATTTAGCTATATCTCTCAGCCTATCATATGTATTGTAGGAAGGTATTGAAATAATTGTATTCATACGGATATTTACACATGCACACACATGTACATATGTATTATATAATGCTTTTTTATTGTCCATCTTATAGGTTCCAGTGAATGGCCAGCTTGTAACATCAGTCAACATCAGAGAGAAAAAGCTCCTCAAGGTACTAGCAAGAATGTTATAGTTTATATATTGTCTTTCAAGACACTTGTTTTAAGAATGTTCCTCATTTGATAGTCCTTTTTTAAAGATAATTCACTGTTCCTGTAGTTGGAGCACTTAAGAGATGATTTAGGAACATAAGACTGACACTGGCACAGTGACACTGTGGTGTTTGTCACTGCCACCACAGGTCAGACCATCTCATGGTCTCATCCCAGAAGTGGGAGATGGGATCTCCTGTATTTCAGTTCCAGCTCTGACACAGGGCATTTCCTTCAGTCTGGGCAAGGATTTTCTCTTGGGCATTGAGCACTTGTACTGGTCTAGAGGGTAATGTCCATACTGTACAGCCACTTCCAAGTGAGGAGCAGCCCCTCAGCCTGGGCAGGGAAGTGTGTTCCTGGCAGGGGTAGCCCACCTTGGAAAAGTCAAGAAATGCTGTGTTAAAACTAGAATATTCAAATTTTGAGGCTTCAGGTTAGCTCTACTATTTCATCAAGCCATATGAAAATGGCCTCAGCCACTGCTATGTCCTTTCAGATCAGTGCAAACTACAGATACCTTCATTAACAACAGGCTATTCCTTTTTTTTGTTTGTTTGGGTTTTTTTTGTTAAGCATAGGCAGGATCCTAACTCTTGATTTCAGCGTTGCTGGTTGTAAAGGGGGTAACTTTAGTGTTTAGTTTTTCCCCCTTTATAGGGAGACAACTAGGACTTGGGAATGATGAATGCAAATCTTGCTATAAAGCAGGTGCCTGAATTAAAATGGGAGCTTTCTAACCTAGCAGATGAGTCAAAGTTTGTAGGCTAAAAGCTGTAATGTTTGGAGTTTGCAATAAAGTCTGCTCAGGAAGACTTTTGGACCCACTTAAAAGACTCTGACAACCTACTGCTCTCTCTGAGTACCACCATGTGGTCTCCATTTCAAAACTATTGCGCTCTTTTTTTCTTCATGAGGAGTTGTTAACAAATACCTGTTTAAACTTTCTGCTATGCATCTCCTGTATACTGTAGCCTAAGAAGAAAAGGAAAGCCCAGTGCTCAGACAAGGAGGTGCCAAAAGATCTGCTTTCTGTGGAAAAAGGCAAACTGCAAGAAGAGGAAGGTAAACAAAAGATCTCATTCTTTTGTTATCTGATTTATATTACCAAAAAATAACATGGGATGGAGTATTTCAGAAGGGAGGTATTCTCTACTATCCTAGTGTTCTGCGTTACTGAGAAAAATTGCCAGTTTGAGAGCTGTTCCTGTCACCTGCTCCTTACTACGAGTAACTACGCAGGCAGGGACCATGTGCTTTCCTGCCATGCTTCACAGGTCCTTACCACATTCACAGGGGCAGCAAATCTGTGGATGAGGAAGCATCTCTGAAGTGGCCAGAGGTCCACTGAGTACTGCGGTCCTGTCTTCATGTTCTTACTCTAATCCCGTGGCCTCTGCCATGCTGATGCACAGGTGAAGCTGTTGTGGTCATCCCAGGCAGCGTTGTGTTGTGCCCATCACTGAGGCTGGTAAAGGCACTGGGGGATACAGTCAATACAGCCAATTTCTCACACGCCTGTGAACAGAGCCAAGATAGTTCGTTACAAGCAAATTTGTAGAGAAATCTGGCAGAGGCTGGCAAGGCTCTGGCAGCTAGAATTTCACTGGAAAATACATTGCATCTCATGAGCCCCTCTCCACTTCCCTCCACTGAGGGTCATTGAAAACAACACGATCTGAGCTTTTCCGGGTTTAAAAGATTATAATGTGATTAGTGTGGTGTTGAGAGCAAGAGAAGCCCTCGCTGCTGTTGGACCGGAGTCCTCCCTGTGAGGCCTTGTGTCAGGAGCAGTGCCTGCAAGGCTGCCAGAGGAGAATGGGAAACAGCAGAGGCTTTCTGCAAATGGAGGTTCATTTTTTGGAACAGATGACCCAGCCGAACTGCTTCATGCATTATTCAGGGATGGATCAGAGGAAGAAGATGTTTGTCTCAAGTGAAATCCATGGACTGTGTTTTTTCCTTTATTAACCATTTGTGCCAGTCCCTCCCCTGACTTCTTGGGTCATAGAGATCATGCATGGAGGCAGAACATGGCCCTGTGGGTGTGAATGAAAGTGTGTGGAAATCAGCTGCATGGCAGAGAGTCTCCACATCACAGGACAAGTTTAGGGCATGATCAGGACTAGAGAAAGCCAGTCATTTGAAGCCTTGTTGGACAGATGCGATTTTCATTAACTTCTTTCTGCTGTCAGATGTACAAGGCAGTTGACAGTCTGTTGTGACATCTCCCATGAAGGAAAGGGGTGTCACGTCAGGCTGACACAAGGGACAGAAGATGTGCAGTTACATGAGCCAGGACGCACACCAGACCGGTTTGTGAGGGGATTTCTTATGCAATCTGTTTCTGCGGAGATAGCAAGGGCTGAGCATGGGGAGATGGTGCTGTCTCTTTTACCACCAGCATCAGAAACTGTCAGATAGCTATTTGCCTTCACAGAATCACAGAATCTCAGGAGTTGGAAGGGACCTCGAAAGATCATCCAGTCCAACCCCCCTGCCAGAGCAGGATCACCTAAACTAGGTCACACAGGAATGCGTCCAGGTTGGTTTTGAATGTCTCCAGAGAAGGAGACTCCACAACCTCTCTGGGCAGCCTGTTCCAGTGCTCTGTAACCCTCACAGTAAAAAAGTTTTTCCTTATGTTCACGTGGAACCTGTTATACTCCAGCTTGCACCCATTGTCCCTTGTCCTGTCATTGACTGTCACTGGGAAGAGCCTGGCTCCTTCCTCCTGATACACCTCCCTTCTGATACATCCCAGGATGCCATTGG
>NW_010203528.1:0-942 GCF_000695765.1 Mesitornis unicolor
GGCTGCTGGGATTTCCTGAGCACTGCATCCAAGAGCCGCATATTCACTCCCACTAACAGTCATGAGTATTTCATAGCTGCTGAGATCACGACACTCTAAGGAAAGCATCAGTCACCAGCTAAGAACAGATGCAAATTCTTTAAAGCCCAAAGTGTACCACAGGAAGTTGGGTTTTTGTTTGGTTGGTTTGGGTTTGGTATTTTTTTTAATTTCACAAGTCCAGTGTCATCTTCAGTTTAACAAGCAGCTTCCTTACTTCCTGTGGTGTTTCCACAGGGGCACCAGCATGTTTTTCAGTTACACCTTTTAATAGCAAGCCCAGAGCACCCTGGAACACCTTGATGGTCTCCATCTCTGGCTCTTCAGCCAGTGTTCAGAGAATGAAGACTACACTATTGTGTACCTTTCCCTAACTTAAAAGGGCCAAAGAGCCTGAAAATCTGCATTTAGCTTTGATCTACCACACCTCTTAAACACTAGCAGACAGGCAGCATTCTTGCCTAGAGTACCTCCCCATGTGCCAAGGACTGTCACATCCAGCTTTGCATTTTACTGCTCCATCTTTGCAAACAGAAAGTAGAAAATTATTCCGCTCACGAAGTGCAGTGTTGTAGCACTGACCTTCCCTAAAGGTCTGAACAGGACAAGCATTCTGCAAATACAAGGCTTCAAAAACCCAAACAGAAAACAACCCCTCCCAGACCCCAAACTGCGACTCCGCAGAAGTTACCTTTATAGAAGAGCACCACTATTTTCTGGAAGGCCTTCATGAAGTGAATGTTGTCATAACAATACTCCTGAATCTTCAACAGAAGAGTCAGCTCTGACTGACCTTGGGTAGTAAAGGCAGCGAGCAGAGGGCTGTATTGCTGCAAGAGGAACAACAAATTGGCACACACAGAGCACTTGCGATTATCACCCAACAAGACTGGTTTCACAGTT
>NW_010203529.1:0-10079 GCF_000695765.1 Mesitornis unicolor
ACTCCTAATATTCTGTGATTCTGTGAAAACCTTAAATTTTCAAATGGACTTTATTACATTCATACAGTCTATATTTAAAATTATAATGAAAATAAATTTCAAAGCAGTCTAATTTCTGAATATTAGTTTTGAATAAAATGTGTCCAAGTTTGGCATAGGAATGGAAATATTTCCATATTTAGGCAAATTATTACCTTAAATGATTTAAACAATTGTCTCAAAGCTAAAGGTTTCCTCATGCTTTCTACATGACTGGAATGGAACTTGTGCACACAGGAGGAATTAGGAAGTGACTTTCTGTGGCCAAAAAAAAAAAAAGAAAAAAGAAGAGAAACATGATAGTAAATGGCAAAAGTCATTTTCGCCACTTCTTTTCTATGCAGATTGCATCTAAATGCTAAACTTTTGATGGGTGATGCATTTAGCTTGGATCTGTGAATTGGATAGGTGCCTAAGTTGTGGACTTGCATGAACAACACGCAGACCAGACCACCGTGGGCGAAACCCCAGACCTGCAAGCCTTTCAGGGTTTCCTTCCCTTAAACCAGGTCAGCGTCGTACGCTTGAAGGTGTCTTTAACATAACCTTCACAGAGACACTCTGAAACTCCAGAGGTAGGATCAGGCGTTGTTAACGGGGTCGCACCCTCAGGAAGCGCCCCCAGCGCAGGGAGGGGGACCCCGGTCGCACCGCTCAGTGCCCGGGCAGCCCAGCGCCACGGCGGGCGGTGCAAAGGCGGTGCGGGAGCGCCCCCTGCTGCTCCTCCACCGCAGGCCCTGAGCGGCAGCCCCGCTCCCACCGCCGCGGGCTGCCCGCGGGGCGCAGGGTGCGCTGCAGGGGGAGAGGCGAACCAAGGGTTACGGTGGATTCTTTCGTCCTATCGAGCGCCCAGCTACAATACTGAAAAGTAAGAAGAAACTCAGACAAGACTAGTATTTGTTTCCATTCACTTCCAGCGTCGCTATTCACACGTAATTTCAGAAGGGGAGTGAACTTTTATACATGAATTGGTGAGTTTTGGTCTGTGGAGAAGAAAACCATTGTCTCTCCATACTGGGAAGTTTATTTCAACATTATTTTTGGAAGTGTAGAGACTTTGACCATAGCACCATCCTCAGCACTGCTCAGCAGGCCCCTAACTAACCTCCCTGTCCTCCAGCTGTAGCAGCCTCAAGAAGGAAGAGCTGCTCTTCCCTTTATTCCTATACAGAAATACAGAGGTCACATAAATGTACTACAGCTGAAATGTTCATGTTTATGGGAATCCAGCTTTCTCTGAGTACGTATCTTCCTTTTCAAATACTTAGGAAGAAAATCTATCTTATGATTCATTCTAAAATGTAAAATTCAGGTCTCAGATTAATACTAAGTTTATTGCAAAAATAGCTAAACCATTTCAGAACATGAAAATCTCAGGCCTTTCTCTTTTTTCTATTACATGGATGAGGAAGTATGGCCATTGTATATAAGATAGAGATAAGTCATCTTCATAAATATCTCCAAAGGCCATTTAGCTCAATCAACAAGCTAGGGAACTGAGTTATTTAGCATAGTTTAGTGACTGAATTTTCATTTCAAGGTTGAAAAATGGTTTAAAAAAAAAAAGAAGAAGAAAAAAAAAGGGCTTCAAAATTTTCCCTAACCTTCAGCTCCAATGAACATGAAAACTAACTGCTGAATTCTGGGGAACTGAGCTATTTCTCAGCACTTCAGAAAGATTAAAACTGAAAATGACATTGACAAAAACGTGGCCCATGTTTTTTAAGCTTCCCTCACACAACGTGGTGAAAACCAAGTAGAATATAAACTCTGTCGCGGGGAAAATACTTAAAGAACAAAGTCCCTAAATGACATGCACTTTTCCTAAACTTTTTCTTGATTTTATTTCTTCTTTTGTAACACCTCCACAGATTGAATTATGAAGAAAGAACTGATCTCCACTTACTCAAAACATGTCCATTTGATGGGGGGTTTGGTTACAATTACAAAACACATCAGGAAGTTATTTTGATCTTTCTCTGCAGCCAACATTTTTCACCCACCACTGCCAATAGCAGTAGAAAGAGTATTTCAGACAAAAACGGAAAAACGACACACTCAACATTTTACAAGATCTTTTATAATAAAAGCTCACCTGACTTGAGTAAAAAATGTTACATGGAACTCACTGAAGCACCCAGGTTATCTACTGCTTTCCTGAAACACTGCTGAATACTTCGACTTTTAGTAGCTACTAAGAAACCAAGCCAGACAATTTTCTAAGCTACTATTCTTCTTAGCAAGGCTTTGTCAAAATCAACCATGAGAAATTATGGGAAAGGACTGACAATTAAAAGTTAGCTATTTTTCCTCACAGTAAATAAGTCTTTCTCCAATTCAGGCTTAGCTCGCAGCTCCAGTGCTCTAAAGATGTCCAAAGCTCATGTTTAAATTTTGAGATAAATAGCAAATACAGTCTTCTTGCCCTAATTTCCATTGCATTCTTTGTTCCCGTCTACAGCAGTGATATTCCCCTTTCCCAATCTGATTCATGCAAACAGAAATAGAGCTAGCATCTTATTCAGAATACACTTGCAAGTGACTGAAAGACAGAAGCAAACAATGCAAGCCTGAAGTCATTGCTTAAAGCTGGGCAGATTTTCCACAAATACGACATGTTACAAGCAGAGACAGGCTGATAGTTTTGTGGGACTGTTACGGTTTAAGGGTTACCAGCCTGAAAGGGAAGGACCGGTGGTGTCTGTAGGACCCTGGGGGTCACAGATCAGTTCTGTTCCCTCCCCTTTCCGGCCACAGTCTGTAAAAAACCAAGGAGGCCTGAGGTTTTGGGGGCTTTTCCTGGTTTCCTGGGCTGTTTCCTGTCACATCTCAGGACGGCTGGGGCACTCCACGTGTTGGCAGCATCCACCACCACCCGCTCCCGGCACCACTGCGGTCCTGGTGACAGCCACAGCGGTCACAGCGGCCACGAGGCCCTGCTCGGACACTGCCACTGGGGACTGCTGGGATGGGGTTTGTAGAGAGTTAAATACCCTTTGTCCCTTATTAATTCCCTTTTCCTTTCCCTGTTGTTTTCATTAAACTTGTTACAGTCTTAACTTCCAACCTTGTGTGAAGCATCTTTTCTCTATTCCCCTTTTCTTTAATCCTCCCCTGAGAGGGTGGGGGACAAGAGAGAGAAAATCCTGCTCCCTGGGCTTGCCCTGAGCCCTAAATGGAGACAGTGACTCTTTTCTTGAAACCAAAAGGTCTCTACAAAAGCCAGGGGAGTTCAGGTTTTACTAATACCAAGCAGATAAACATAGCAACACTCTTAGAGCAAGAGACAAGTCAAACTCCTTCCCAGATGAACTTTTTCCTTCTGTTCCTTTCTAAAACACGCACTCGTGTTTTGCTCAAGTAGATGAGCAAGAGCATACAGCAGCAAGAGCAAAAGCTGAGAAGCTTTGAAGGGCTTTAGTTCTTCCCTCGCCACATCCAGTGCCTTTCCTGTTCCGACTCCTGCATGCCCTTGTAGGGGAAGAAAACAAACAGGAGCTTTCAGTCTATGTTTTAATCATCTTTAGCATAGGAAGGCTGCTTTCTGGCTCAGAAAATGTTTAAGCTGGTAGAGGCTTGGTAACTGGTTCATAGAGAAAGTGGGAAATGGGAACTTTTCCTTGTTTTGTTATTAATACACTTTCAGGGGTTTTATGAAGTTAAATAGGACGTTTTGTCCTAAACCTAGATGGAATGAAAATCAGACCGATCTGTACCATTCCTATTGATTTGTCTTCATAGTCATATCAATCTCTCCATGCTCTATTGATTTTAACTAGAAAGATATATCTTTATTTTTTCTGATTTCTGGGTGTAAATTTCTAAAGGGAGGGGAAGGAAGAGATCCAGCATAGACAATACAGCCTTTTAGGCAAAGAACAAGTTTTTAAATTGGAATTTTATTTATACTGACATTCTGGATGAGCAGCCTGCTCCAGTATATAAATGATGTGATTCTCTAGTTTTGCCATCAGTATTTACCAGGATCAAAAAAGCTTGGAGGACACTGTAGAATCCTGTCACAAAACTGCAGGCTTGATAAGCTGCTTTCCAAAATGGACAGATTCTGTTAATCTAAAATTTAAGGCAGTGAATCACTCATTTTGGCACTTGTTCGGCATGTTTCTGACAATGGCTGGCTTTCATGGCCACCTCAAAAGCCTTAATTCCCCAGCTGAGTGTTGGATTATTGTCAATACCCATGCTTCCTCATCCTCCATAAGCCTGACTATTTTTCAAGCAAAATGAGGTCAACCCGTCCTAAGCAGGACAACTTAAGTGAAGCCAAATGTGTTGGGAATCTCCTCCAGAGTGTACTGAAGTCAGTAAACATCTTCCATTGATGTGAAGAGGCACTAGATCAGGCCCTGAAGAGCTTAATTCCTGCAGATAAAACTTTTAACTATGATACTTGGCTTTATAAACAACACCTTCTTCAAACTTGTCCCGCTCCAGAGAAAATGATTTTGCAATATTTCCCCCCCACACACTTTTACATTGATTACAAATGATGTCTCATTTTCTGTTCAAGTTCACAAAAACATCATGCACGCCATGGGCCACCCCCCTGTGGCAGATCATTCATTACTAGCTTCATAACTTCTCATCTTTGGTCAGAGAGCCATTATCTTATTTTAACTGCCAAGCATTGTTTAGGTCACTTTTAAAGCTTGCTTTGATTTCTGATATTCCTCTGTCATCTCCAATTGTACTTTACACATCACAATCCATCAATTTTTCTTCTCTCTCTGCTGTAGCTTTTTTGCTGTCATTTCACTGTCTATCTTTAGATTGAATTACAGAAGCTGCAATCTTCCTTTGCATTTGGGTTTTCTGACATGTGTGGAAAAATATATATTGCCTCTATTTTTATAGAATAGATGAGTTTAAAATTTCACCTTTATTTTCTTGCTCAAGCAAAGCATTTGCCAAATAAATTCTTTCTCTTTATGTGTTTTATAAAACCGTGGAAAAAGAAAATTCCGTTTACTCAGGGAAATAATACCCAGAAAAAAATGTAAGCATTTAGTAAAGTATTATGAGGTATAGAATTATATTTTTACTTAAATATTTTTGAAAAGGCGAGTAAAAAGAAGTGGTATCTGATTTATGGAAATAGATTCAATAGTAGTTGACACTGTATTTATCTCCCCTCAAGTTTGCCATTGCACATTAGTTACTCCAGCAGTTTTGCTCAGTAACATATTAGGGATCCCACAGACTCTGGTATGACTCCATTATGCCATGACTCACAGTTAATGAACGTTTTTCCAAATCCCATTTTTGTAGAAATAAAATGTATGAATGAAGTGATTAGTTCCTAAAATAAGGTTTCCTTTCCAGTATTGTACAATCATTGTGATGCTGACCGCAATCAGTCTATGAACTAATTCATATGATTACTTTGAATTTAATAACCACATCTTGCATAAGTTATAGCCGTTAGTGACGAAAGTATTATCTAGAAAGGAAAGCTATTGTGTTTCTGTTTAGCAAGAACAATTCTAAACGTGATCCCAAAGCCTTATAACAAGTGCCGTTTGCCCTCTAAAGAGATGACACGTTCTGGATTAATGCCGATTACCCAGGGATAGATTTTTTTTCCCCCTTAGAATCCAGAAACTGTACAACTGTATCTGTTTTCAGGCACACAAGAATCAAGCAAAGTACTATTTTAGATACTTGGACTCCTTTCTATAAATTATTATTTCTTTTGGTATTAAAGTGTAAGTGAATGTTCTACATCTCCTAATATCACTATCATCTTGCAATAAATACTGGATGCAGGAAACCTAACTTAGAATATCCCTGTTCTGGCCCATGCAAACAACTACTTTGGCTGTAAGCAACCCTGAAAGGGATTCTGAGATGTCCAAAGTCTCCATTGTCAGAGCATAAGCTGGCTCACATGGAACCACACTCTGACTTCTATTAACAGATCAGTGAAGAGAAAGGGAAGGGAGAAGATGCCTATATGTATTTTTGAGGTAATTAATTAATTTAGCAGGGGAGGGGGAGTGAGAACCACAGCCACCTATGACTTCTAGACAACAGGTGAGCAAATTCTTCAAATATTGTTTGAAAAGCCGTGAGATTATGTGAAATCACCTTCTGAAACCTTGACAGTGCTACACCTCCAATTTAGGAGCACACTATTAAATCAAGGTTCCTTACAAGTATGTTATGCCAGATTCAATCTCTGATCAAATGCTCAAATTTATATGTGATAAATTCACAAGAAATAATATTTATGCTGTTTTGATAGAAAAATAAAAAATAATGTTTTACTATAATATGATGTTTAGTTTCTAGAACTCTCAGTCAACGCATAAGATGAAATCTAAACTCTATGAATGAGACATGAGAACATGAGCTTTGTTTTGCTTTTCATCCCTTCAATTTATTAGTTGTTACTAGGGGCTTTGTTAACAAGTGGACCTGTCAGACGATCTTATACTTCCTCAGACTGTTCCTACACTTCAAAAATATTATTGTAGCTCTTTTCAGTTGCTCTCTGCCAACTACTGAACAAGATTTTCTGTATCACTTCAGTTTCCCAGTCCATCAATTTTATTTTTCACCAACTCAAGGAAATTACTACTGCTCCAGTGCAATCCAAATATTGAAAACCTGTCAGTTACAGGAAACCAAAGATATCCCTATGCCAAACACACTTTGTTAATTAGGCACAAAGAAACCTAAATGTAGAAGGCATCCTAAGCTGCAGGATGTACTGCCTGGGCTGGCTGAGCCAAGTGCAGAGCACACAAAGGAATCAAACATTCATTTATCACAAAGGAAAAAGCATTACCCAAAAGTACCTGAAAAATTCTGATACCTGGAAAAAACAAACCATTTACTTGGAAAATGTTGGTTACCTTGGACAACATTATATTTGTTGTTCAATGTGATAATAGTAAGGAAAACCAAAGAGACCTGAAAATACTTTCTCCAAAGCATGAGCTCCAGCACAGCTAGTTCAATAAATAATCAGATTTGAGGCTGCAACTTCTATCTCCTAAGAACAGTAGGTGATTTGAAGCATTTATCTAGTGACCATACACACACTAGTCTGCTGATAGAGAATGTGATGAGAACAGAACAAAAATCTGTTGCCATAGAAGGGTGGTAAAGCCATTACAGAAAATAAAACAGCAGAAACCTCTCAAACACAGAAAGGGAAGTTATTTTCCTTAGAATAGAAATGTAAATCTGTTTTCTAGAGTAAACTCTCAAAGGGTTGAGATGATTCTTCCTGTAATTTTGATGGCTATCTTACTGAGAGTTGATTACATTTAGTAATCATAGTTACATAGAAAAATAGAATCATAGAAGGGTTTGAGGTTGGAAGGGACCTTAAAGGTCAACTAGTTCTAACCCCCTGCCATCGGCAGGGACACCTCCACCAGACCAGGTTGCTCAAAGCCCCATCCAACCTGGCCTTGAACACTGCCAGGGAGGGGGCATCCACAGCTTCCCTGGGCAACCTGGGCCAGTGTCTCACCACCCTCACAGTAAAGAATTTCTTCCTAATATCCAGTCTAAATCCACCCTCTTCCAGTTTAAAACCACTCCCCCTCATTCTATCACTACCTGCCCTTGTAAAATGTCCCTCCCCAGCTTTCCTGTAGGACCCCTTCAGGAACTGGAAGGCTACAATAAGGTCTCCCCGGAGCCTTCTCTCCAGGCTGAACAGCCCCAACTCTTTCAGCCTGTTCCCACAGGGGAGTTGCTCCAGCCCTCTGATCATCTTCATGGCCCTCCTCTGGACCTGCTCCTACAGTTCTCTTCTGGAACATGGAAAACCTGAGCACCCTGCTGCAGCACACTGTGTGTGACCCCCACGTGCTGTTTGCCTGCCCTGTGTTTGGAGGCTTTTGAGACTCCTTCTAGGAGTGTGGGTGTGATCGCTGTTTCTTTGGCAATGCCCACTCCATGTCAACCTGTCTCACAAGACCTGTCGGTTCCTGGTGGATCCCTCAGCTCCTTGTGGTGCTTCCCTGCCAAAAGATATCCCCCCGATATCTGCTTCTCTGGTTCTGGCCAGGCCAGCTCTGAAGCAGCTGCTCTCAGCGACTGAAAATCCTTGTGTATAAGGGAAAAATCATTCTAATAGGGCTGTCCCCCCATTTCTGTGTCCTTCCTCAAACTGTCCTGTATGAAATCTCTTGACTCACAGCCTGTGACTCACTGTCAGTGTAATGTCTGAGTGTGGAGATGAAATGCATTGTCCTTTCTTGCTTTGCTTCTCCAACTATGCCTTTCCTCTTAACTTTTCCCATTTCTGCCATACCTGATGGAAAGTCACATAGGTAACTAAGCCTTCAACATGCCCAACAGCATTAACTGTGCTTGTCTTTCATCTCCTAGACTACCAAGAAATGTAGGGCTGGAACCTGTGATGAATGTGCTGCTGAGGTAGAGGAAAATATCCATAATCCTGTGACTGCTGTTAGTGAAAGTGTATTTTCTATCAATGTGCTGAGCTCCTCATCTTCTGTGAGTGACGGTGATCCTGTGACACTAGGTTTGTTGACTGGAAATGCTTTTATATTACTTTGTTTGAAAAGTGAAGGTGTCCACAGCAGTAGCGTAATAACACTTCAGTCTTTTACACTGGAGCAGATTAGGAACTCGATTCTAATGCCATATTTGCATAAGTCATTCAGTACACAGAATTTTGTTTAAAACTTTCAAAGACAATAAAAATACCTTAAGCTGCAAACTGCGGTAAATCAATCATGTATATCAATCATGATTCCTAAGTCAATATGCACCAATACTTCCCCAAGAAAATCACAAATTGAATAGTTGGGGTGGGATTACATCATACCAACACGTGCCAGAGAGCTTTCAGCTGAAGATACATAAGAGAAGTTGGGATGGTTACTGGTCATTCTTCATGCTCAGTGTTAATTTCTGTTAATGTAGCAGTTCTCTAAAATGTAGTTACTAATGAACATCTCTAAAAATCTACTCTCATCTCTCATAAATGCAGAGCACAGTAAAATTTATCAAAATAAAAACTCTGAAAGGTAATGAAGTAATAAAAGTTTAAGAAGTTAAGCACCATTAAGAAATGGGTTTCTCAGAGCTATGTTCAATTTGTGATAAGCAGAGAAAGTGCACATGCTGGTATGGGGTATTTTTTCTTGTTTTAGTAAATTTAATGCATCGAATGTCTATTGATTTCCTTATATGCTTTAAAATATTCTGGATTCACTTCTCCCAGGGAATTTCTGACCTTAATGCCAAGCTTCTGTTAATGCTGAGGTCTGTGTGTAATTTAATTATCGATAAGTGGACGTTAAAATAACATAATGGCAAAATTACAGCCCAAACCCTTTTTTTTTCTCTCTCTATGAAGATGGGCATTAATTTACAGAAAAGAAAAAGAATAGGAACTTGTGGCATCCTGAAAAATTGTGTTCTAGCATCTAAATTTTTAAGAGAGGGGGCTCCCCACAATTGCTTGGTAATAAAAATTAAAAACTGCTTGATGCTGCATGAAAGTGTAGGTGGGGCATTCAATCTGACTTCTTGTGTATCACAAGTCATACCTTATGTCATTTAAACTTCAGTTAAAGTGGTTTTTTTTTAAGAAAGGAAGAAGAAAGAAAAATTCATTCCTGAGGTTAGAAACTGTCATGAGCAAACAGCAATGCTTGAAGGTCTTTACATTGGCAAGGAACCGATATGGTAAAATATACCAGATCTCTTCAGCAGGTAACTCACTGTACAAAGAGAAAGAAAAAACCTCAGTGTGTTTTTCACCACATGTAGAACTCTTTCCTATCCCCCGATCAGAGTGTCTCTGAGCATGAGTCAACTGAACCAAGTTGGCAGCGATGAGTGAGGATTTTTGTAAAGTCACAGGGCTGTGATCCATATCATGCAGTTCTTCCACTGCTGAACTTAAATGCTACAGAGAAGGGCAGAAAAAATAGCTTTTATAAACTGTAGAAGAGAAAAAGCTTCCTGGCTCACTTAAGTTATATGCTCAGTCCCTAAAGTTAAGAATAAAACAGAAATTTTCCCTC
>NW_010203530.1:0-11005 GCF_000695765.1 Mesitornis unicolor
CGTCAGCCCGCTGGGGATCGGCAGAGGAACGGGATAGCGCTGCTCTGAGGGTGGTTTTATCCGATCCCCACGGGTTGAGAGCCGCGCAGTGCGTGAGGGCTTTGCCTCCCTGAAAGGCCCCTGCGTTTGCAGCTTCCTCCAGTTCAAGGAAGTGTCCTGCCTTAAATTGGAGTTACTGGTTTGTTTAGGGCGAGTCGAGGTGCTGATGTTGAGATAGACTGTCATTGAAAATCCTAAAGACAGCGTATTAGCGCTTTTTCGAGCGCTGGAGCCTTTGACCTTTTTCAAGGAGACTTGTGGAAAAACCTGAAAGGTTTAATCCTTTTGAGGAATCCTGTTCTGCTGCGTCGAATGAGAACTGATTGAGAGGCTCAGCTGGGCCAGGTTAAACCCTGCAAATGTGCTGATGCTTCCACATTTTGTATTAAAATACAAATTTTGTACTGTTTCTTTGTGTCTTCTCTCTTTCTGCCCTATTTCTGATCAGAATCTGCCTCACTACTTCAGTCCTGCAGCAGTAACTGTCCTGGTCCCTTTGTGCCTTCAGAGTTTGTAGTCAAATTCACCCTAACAGTGGGGGGAAGCCAGAAAAGGAGAACTGAAAATTGACCCAGTGTTAAAACTCACTGTAACTTCAACGGAAATTTAATTTGTAAAATTCAATTTGGTTTTCAATGAAGTGGTAAAAACTGTGTCAAACTGGGGGGTGTTTCTTGCATGCAGATAGCTTTTTATAAGAGTATATACACTTAGTGAGAAGTCTTTGGTGTGGGGGAGGGTGGTGTTAGTATAGCAAGGCAAAAATTGTATGGTATGTGTAACTATATTTATAGTGTCAATGTTTTATGTCTCAATATCTGTAACTTGTAAGTAGAGGTGAGCAACTGGTTGTCCAATAACAGCTGAAGAAAACAATAGTGTGTGTGGCTCTCAAATAACTGTAGAAAAACATCTTGATGCTTTCAGCTGGTTTTTATAGGTTTCATACAAGAGTTAATCCTATATGCAAATTTTCATACTCGTGTTTTCAAGGAGACAAAAGCATTAGCAAATTATATTTGAACCATGTACACTGCTTCAGACTTGCAGCATGTTTTTTGTTGGAGCCTTAATTCTTATTTTATAAACACACAGAATCGCTTGGTTGGAAAAGCCCTCTGAGATCATCACGTCCAACCGCTCCTGTCTACCCCCTAAACCATATCCTTAAGTACCTCGTCTACCCGCTCTTTAAACACATCCAGGGATGGTGACTCCACCACCTCCCTGGGCAGCCTGGTCCAGCTTCTGACGACCCTCTCAGGAAAGAACTTCCTCCTTATCTCTAACCTGAACCTCCCTTGGCACAGCTTGGTGCCGTTTCCCCTTGTTCTATCCCCCATCACCTGGGAGAAGAGCCCAGCACCCACCTCTCCACAAGCTCCCTTGAGGCAGTTGGAGGTGGTGATGAGGTCTCCCCTCAGCCTTCTCTTCTCCAGGCTAAACAAGCCCAGTTCCCTCAGCCGCTCCTCATCAGGCTTGTTCTCCAGAGCCCTCCCCATCCTTGTGGCTCTTCTCTGAACAGAAACAAACAGTGAATTTGCTCAGGTTGATGTTAACTTTCACCAGGACCAGAAGTGCATTAACTCAGTGGGCCAGATACTGGAATAAAGTGGGAGAATGGCTGGAGGGGTGGTAAAGGTGGAAAAATTCCAAATAATTGATGTTTTTGTCATGTCTCACTGAATTGCGGCAGTGACTTCAGCTGTGCTGTGGTGCTGCAGAACAGGCAAATGCTGCCCCAAAATCCAGAGCAGCAGCGTGTAAGGGAGCCAGGGAGTTACAAAAAGTGAATTTAAAACATTACTTTGTCGCACGCTCAAGCTGGAAAGTGAGGATTTCTTTAGAACTGAAATGCTGGTGCTGTTTTCTAGACGCTGTCATGCACAAAGTCTTGTTTTCTTGCTTGAGCAGTTCTCACTGAGATAATGTACTGCTAAAACAAGTTAAAATTCAGCAGCTGCGGTCAAAAACTTCTGGAAGTAACTTCTGGAGGAGCTGAAGGAAAAAACCACACAGACCTGCTCACTCCAGGTGCGATGCCATGTTTACCTTTCTCTTGCTACTGTGTAACTTTGGTCATTGCAGAGTACTTCCTATAATTGCAACGCTGTAACAGCTTTTTCTTTCACTTTCACTTGCACTGCAGGTCATTTTCTACATTTGTTTTCCTGTTTGAAGCAAGTAGGTAGGGCTATGGATTTTATTTTTATTTCTTTGTAATTTTATATTTGTTTTTGCAGCTGTATAACGTGGCCTGATTTCCACCCACTCCATTATTACCAGGCACCATTGATGTTGCAGTTTGAGGTATTTAAACCACTCGTCTGCAGAGGTGAGCTCATTCAGGTAAGATGCTGAGCCTGGAGCCCAGATGGGAGCTGTGGGGGCTCGTTACCTCCACGCTAACGAGGGTGCAGCAGCACCCAGCTGGATCCAGCCTCCCACGGGCAGGGTGAGCCCCCACAGACCTATTTTCTACGTGTTTTAAGAGTCTTATGGTGTGTGACAATGGACATAAGCAAGCACCCTCTGCTTCTTACTTTTAATCTTTCTTGGATTGTGGGATCAAGGAAAATTTCTCAGTGAATATCCACTGTGGCTCTTAGGATAAGAGATTAAAAACGCAATCAGCCTGTATAATTTTGATTCAACTCTGCATGTGTTTGTGCCTGCGGATATGTACTGAAGGAAAGTGTTACTATCTTTACATTTTATTTCACACAACAAACAGGTTTTCTGATGAGGGATTTATTTGGTATCTCTCATGGGTGTGTTAATATTTTCTGCTGAATTCAGTATTATTCCTCAGTGCTAGAGAAGGAACCCAGTTTTACCCCATTTGTAGACATTGCTTCTCAAGTGTTTAAGATTTATTACAAACAGGTTGAAAATGTAACTATTAAAATGGAACCAGAGGTGCTTTTACTGTTTCCAGTCCCACACCAAGCCAGTTCTGCCATGTCAGGATGGAGATACCTGTGTGAAATAGCACCTCAGTTGCTAATTTACAAAACTCTAATCTGGAAATTAGAGTTAGAGTTATAAACTATAATCCTTGCACCTCTGGCAGAGCCCAAATCAACAGTTTCTTAATAAATAAACCTTAAAAAGGCCTTTACTTAATCACATTTTTCTGCCATGGTGGAATAAAATTTCAAATCTCATATCTGCTGTCTAGGATTAATGGTGCTACTGAAGTGTCCCATTTAACCTGACATCTCTACCTTTCCAAACAAGCTTGCCATTTACAGTCTCTTTTTTTTCTCTTTTTATGTTGCTGCTTAAAATAAATGTAGATCAAGCTATTATTTTTCCCCTGAAAGTTTTAAACTTTGGGCACTTTTTGGCATATATTTTGATAGAGCACCTGCCTTTCACCCTTTCTTTCTGGCCCCGTAGGAAAGTCCCCTGCCAATATTTCTGTATTTTGAAATACAAAGTTTGTAGGAAGCCTGGGGGTGAAGAAGAAGTGTTTCTAAGTTTCTTGAAGCGAAATCTAAGTTTCTTGTACAGTGGGATGATAGGCAACGTTAGCAATGTTAGAGTATGTTTAAATACACAGTGGTTGTTTATTTGACCTCTTAGAAATGCAGTTGCACTTTCTATACATAAAATAACTGCAAAATGACTCTCAGATGTTTCCTGGACGCCTGTCTATGTGGTTATGTATAGACAGTTTCTGTATAGATGGTGGTTTTTGGAAACAGGGGTTTCCGAGGCAGCGGGTCGGTGCTGTGGCCAGCAGGGTGAGGGCTTGTACACAAAATGCACTTTAAGGCTGGGGATCCAAAATGAAATATTAGTGAAGCTCCCAGTGTGGCTGGCTTGGGATTCAGTTAATAAACCAGGAGCAGCTTATTAAGGAAAAAACATTTGTAATATACTTTTTTTTAAGAATTTTGGAGTGCCTTTTACAATTCTATATGTGAAATATTTCCCGGTGTTGGCATACGAGGCAAAGAGCAAGCGGGTCTAAAGGCGGTGTTGCCTTAGCAACTACAGGCTTAGTTTCTGAGTAGACTGGAACTATTGGTTTCTTACACATTGAGTTAAAGAAATCCCCCTGGACACTAAAAAATGAGTGAAATCACATTCCACGTGAAGCCAGCGATGGTTTTGGTTTGCTGGTGGGTCTGGTTATTTCCCAACAGCTGTGCCTTAGGTTACACAGAAGGCTTTAAAATGTTTGGTTTTTTTCTATTTCTAGTTTTTTCTATAACTTCATAATTTATTGAAGAATTGAATAGATTTTGGCTTTTAAAAATACGGAGTTGGTTTTATTCCTTGCAAGGAGTCCTGGGGCTATCGGATACGTTCAGGCTTGATATATTCACACACAGCCTTAGGCTCTTTTGTCAGGAGCTGTAGGGAGCTTTTCCACTCTTCCAGATGTATTCAGCGCAGCTTATTTCTCCCTCTGAATAACGTCACTTAATTTTCACTCTTTATTCTATGAAAAATATATGGAAATTTTCCAGTAGTGTATTTTGCTGTATAAACTGTGGGGTGGCATTACACGCTGGGCGCTGTATTATCACAGCATGTTATCATGATTGCATTTCCACTTGTGCTGCTGCCACGGGAAACCTCAGCCCAGGCTGGATTGGGATCAGCCCAATGTAGGAAAAAGTACCAAAATACATCTAGGTTTTTTGTTTTTCCTAAAGATATCTAAAGCTGGGAATGGATTTTGCATGGTAGATGTCAGAAGAAGCAACAGAACTGCCTCTGGAATTGAGGTGTCTGCTTTGAGTGGTCAGAAACTTCCTTTGAGCATCTTCATCCTGCAGCTGCCCACTCCTGAGATCCTTTTTGGGGAATTTGGGAGCCTGAAAAACTCAGGATTTGGGGAAATCAGTGAAATCCCGACTTCTCTGTAGGCTCGGGAAGGTAAAAGTTCAGGTGTGAGAAGCAGCACATCCTAAACCCGGTGCCAAATGAAGGATGCGAGGCGGCTGCAGCAAAGTTAAGGCAAAATGCAAAGCCAAAGTATGTGACAATTAGAAATGAATTGACATTCACCTTGGATTGCTCACAGCTCTGTGAGTGTGGGTTGTGCACAGGGGATTTCTCACTCCAAAATGGATAATTTGTGTGGTAAAAGTTGGATTTCTTCACCTGATCGGCTTTTCCAGTAGAATCCTTGTGAAAATTCGTTGCAAGTGACAAATTACTGATTTTGATAAAGCTAATAAGGGATTTTGTGACAAATAATTGCGTATCCCACTTTATTCTGTTCATATGCTTGTTTTGTTTCATAAAAATCATGCCATGAAGCATAGATCAGTAATGCTCATTGCTTGATCCTGCTGCTGTATGGCTGATGAATTCATGGATTTAGGACAAATAATCCGTATTTCATTACTAGCAAGTGCTAGAAATAAAAATGTACTCTGGACTATTGGTTGAAAAGCAAATCCTGAAGTCATAAAAGAGGATTAAAGTTGGGTAAAAAAACATCTCTTAAGAGAAATGTTAAAAACCGAAGAGAGTAATGACATCTGTTTAATAGCATCCAGCCCTCTTGACCATCAGTTATGAATCTTTGAAGTCTTTAGATATAGGAAATAAAAGTGGGGGGGGGGAAAGCAGCAACGTGTGAGAAAAATCGGAATAAAATAGCAGTCCAGGTTATCGGAAATGTTTATTTTCTCCATGGGAAAGCTTTGAAGCCTGTCTGAAATGGGCTCTAAAGAGACTAATGAAGCTAAAGATAAAAGCACAGGGCTAAAGCTTAAAGGGCAACGGAGCCGCGTTTAATTCACAAACAACGTTAGCGGTGGGAAGAGAAATCTTATGAAGCCTGGACCCTTCTCCCCCTTTCTGGAGGAGGGTTTTGGGTTCCTTTCACTGCAGGGCCCCTATCAGCAGGGAGGGTTTTTTTAACTTGAGAGCAAAACAATGACGGCCTTTCACGTTAATGTCAAACGTGATGGAAAAGTCAGGACAAAAACCCCGAAAGGGTATATTTGGGATTAGTTGTACCTAAACATGGCCTGTCTTTCAGGAAGGCAAGTTAATGCTTTTGTTATCTTACTGAATGCTGCCTTGTTTTTCCTCATTTTACTGTCTTGACCCCCTTATTTCACTTTGGAAGTTCATTTCTTAGGGCAACTTCTCAATGCATGGAGCAATGAATGAATTTGTTGTGATCTGGGAAGTTTTCTCTGTGGATAGTTGTTTTCTGTGAATTCAAGCTTGAAAACCAGGGTAAATGGAGATTTGCTATGCGGAGGAATGTTGCTCATCAGGCTTTGGGCAAAAATGTATTTCCTTGTTGCTGATGGCCCTGAATTGACCGTACGTGGCTAAACACAGAATAGATATTATATAGATATAAGATAATCAATGGTATTGATTGGAGGGGCTGCTATGACTGCTCCAGCTAAATAATCCAGTGTCACTGCGCAGTGAGTCCGGTTCTAGGTCCACGCTAAGGAGAAGCCCGGGCTTCCCTTGGGGATCAAAAATCACCAAGATTACGGATGATTCACTCTTTAAAAGAAGTCATCCTGTTTAAGGGCGGGTGTTTTCTAATCTGCCACTTAATCCTGCAAGCAGCAGCACGGCAGGAACAAAAGAGCCGAGATCACGAAGTTAATCTGGTGTTGAACATGAGAAATAAACTGAACATGGTGCAGGAACACGGGGGACGCAGGTTTCTCCTCTGACCCTGTCCCAGAGGGGTTAGCAGCGCCATCTCCAAAGGGGTTTTCTCCATAGTCACTCAAAATAAGCTTTTACATTCATTTTTAAATTTAATTTGTCATGCTCTCATGTTTCTGTTCATCACAAAATGACTTTTACAGTCACTACCTTTTTTCAGTGTTTAACTTGACTTGGATTTGAATGTTTGCTACCCCTACCCCTAGCTACAGAGGCATTTCTATAGGGAGATTTCAGCCTGCGTTGCTGTAAAGTGGTTTTTCCTTATTTTTTTTTGCGTGGTTTTCAGGTGTTCTGGCAGATCTGCGTGGTGTGCAATGGAAAATGAAATCAGTTTGACAGCACCAAATGCTACCTGGACACCTGCTGGCTTTTGGCACCACTCGGCAGCTTCGCCGCGCTTCCCAACGCACGACGGAAACGTTTACTAGAGGTGACTTTTCTAATGGTGCCAATAATTACATATTTTAGCCAAATTTTCCCATTTTCCTGCTATATGCCCCTTCCCGACGGGTGTGCTTGAAGAAAAGCCCATCCCAGAGCCAACAGTTTCTGTCTGTTCTGCATTTCCATGGGGAGCAGAAATCGGGGTTTGAAGAAGTGTCCGAAATCTGGGGTTTGAAGAAGCGTCTGGTTCTGCACTTGGGCAAACCCGACACATCAAAGCCCACCATCATCATTAAGAAATGTAATTAAGCATTTTCTTATGCTTATGGAGTTAGCCGTGGTGATGGGAGAGTTCTTGAAGAGGTTTTCCATTTTGGTAGGTATGTTTAAAGACGTCGGATATAAGGCAATATTTTAAATGGTATGCAAAATGCCAATAAAACGTGTTGTATTTGTATTCCAGCAGTGCCTGCTCTATCGAGCTGGTCCTAAATCCTGTCTGTTTTCAATGTTTTCCTCTCGTTTCTTAAACAATCTCAATTTCCAAGCGTTCTGACATATTTTCAGTAAGGATTCATACGATTGGTTGTGTTCATGACTGCCCTTGAAGGAAGAGGTTTTCTGAATTTAAGACCCCAACTTTTGCACCAGTGACCTTTTCCTTAAACAAAAAAAAAGTTTTCCCAACCAAAACTTCTCCCTAAATCCCACAGCAAAGAGTTTGTGTCTTAAATGTGTGTTCTGCAAAGATTATATCTGAATTATTCTCATCACCGCGCGGCACTGATTGCGTTTCAGAGCCCTTGTTTCTGGGAGGAGCGGGGAGCTTGAGGATGCTGCAGGACCCCGGCAATAATGAATGATAAATAAACATCCACAATTTGTCTGAAGATTGGATCCTCACCGTGTTGTAGAAAAATTGCTGCTCATGGCTCTTGGCAGTGCAGTGTCCAGACTGAAATGATTGCAAATTGGTGGTTTCAATACGGGTCCTGCAGCTGCCGGGAAGATCATAGAAAAGGAGAGGTTAATTAATTCTTAATAATTCTTCTGGTACTGGTCAGGTTTTCAGGCAAAGTGCCATTATTTTGTGCTTTTTTGGTCAAATTTTATTTTTTATATTATATTGTATCGTATCGTATCGTATCATCTCCTTTCCTATCTCTCATCTCTCATCTCATATATGATCTCATATATCATATCATATCATATCATATCATATCTAAACAGCATCTCCAGTGGAAACATAAGCATCCTCCAAGAACCTTAAATCTCGTGCATGTTTTTCTATTTGGTTAAATAATATTTTCTGTGTTTTTCTCTTTATGGGATGCTGCGAAACCAGAACCCCAGATGACTCCTTCCCCAAAGCCGTTGGTTGATCTCAGCCCAACTCCTTGGGCTCTCTGATGTTTGTACAGCCCCGTTTTAGGTTATTTAAGGGGGAGAAGAGTTATTTAAGCATTTTTATTGTATTCACTTTTATATCTGATTTTAGAAGTTACTCTTTCAGTGTTTGTTTTTTTTTATAAGCAGTCTCAATTTTGTGTGTAAGCTGCTTGGTGCTGCATTTACCTGCAAGGAAAGCCGCTGCGTGCTGCCGTTATTGAATATGCAAAAATAATTCTGCTGAGGATATAAGATTTTGTTAAAGAGAGAAGGGATAAATATGCTGCTCTGTTCTTATACACTTAAATCTTACACATATTCAACTGTATAAAAATGCACGTCCTCCCAGCATCACATGGAATAGTTGTGACCATTCCCTCTGTGCCTTTTGGTGCCTTTTTGGATTCCTTCAAAGGATGAGTGGTGCAAAGTTTTGGTCGGCAGAGGCAGCGTTGGCCAAAAATGCTCAGTTCCTTTGTAGACCAAGCCTTTACAGGTTTGCCCTTCATCACACACTACTTTATCACAGCTCAAGAAATAAAAATTAAAAGTACACAGGTGAAGTGGGTGAGATTTAACGGACACAAGCTGGAACACAGGAGGTTCCACTTCAATTTGAGAAGAAACTTCTTCTCAGTGAGGGTGACAGAGCACTGGCCCAGGCTGCCCAGAGAGGTTGTGGAGTCTCCTTCTCTGCAGACATTCAAAACCCGCCTGGACGCCTTCCTGTGTAACCTCATCTGGGTGTTCCTGCTCCGGCAGGGGGATTGGACTGGATGAGCTTTGGAGGTCCCTTCCAATCCCTAACGGTCTGGGATTCTGTGATTCTGTGATTTGTATCACTGTGTGATGAGGTGGCTGATCTGGAAAAGGAGGGTACCCATGAAATTGTGTCTGCCAAAGAAGGTTTCTTCCAAGATATGAATAAAAACCAGCCATAATTTTATGACTGACAACTCAAATTAAAAGTACAGCAAAATACAGTTTTGTTAATACATGTACTGTCTGTAAAACCTTCTGCCAAGTTTTTCTACTCGCTTTACAAAGCAGTCAAGCAAGGTCAGCCCTGTTCCTCTTAGGAACAAACCACCGCTCGCATTTCGAGTCTCCCAACTACCGCTAATTTGAAGAATTAGAAATAAAAACTTTTCAGAGTCTATGGTTTTGCAGGGCTGTGTTTGATTACATCAGAAATTGCTTTTATTAAATAAAAGGTGTTTGGAATCTGCTGCTTGAGCAGGGAAGGCGCGGATGGAGAAAGTCGATAGGGCCCAACTCAACATCACTGCGTGAGCGTTGAGGTAACGCAATCCTCTTGGCTGCCCGCCACCCTCCCGGCTTCTTTTTAGCTCATTTGTGGGTTGAAATGTGATATTTCAGCCCTGGATGCTCCATGCAACGTCGTCCCCTTGGATGTACCCAAAATGTCTTCAGCGTTCATCCATGATTCGCTGTTTCTTTACTATACGACGTCTGAAACGGTTCTTTGCATTTCCTAGAGCTCGTCTAGCATCCACGGGGGATTTTTGAAAGTGTATTTTTAGCTTTCCCAAAGAATTCTCTGATTTGGATTAAATTTCACTCTGCGCAGCAGTTTGGAGCAGTTGGTGCGCGCTAAACGTCTGTCGCTGCCACCCGTGACCTACAAAGCCCGCGCTATAATATCCTAAGCGATGAATTATTCAGGCGCTCGCGCGGACCGTGGAGGCAAAGGGGAGAGCTTCGGAAATCCAGACTGAGCTCTTGATCCCATCGCTCCTCCCCTCCTGGCGCCCGGCCGAGGCAAAGGGCTATGGGAGGCCAAATAAACCCAATGAATGACCCAAAGGAAGAGGGAAAAAGGGACGTTTCATTGCACTGTTGTCCACAAGGAGCTGGTTTATGCCTCTAATAACTGAGATCAGAGAGCGGCAAGGCAGGAGTTCCCAAAATGTGTCTCCCCATCACTGTTACGGTCACAGACTCCTGTGTTTTCCCAGAGATGCCAAATTGGTACAGAGATTTATATGGAATTTATATGGGAATTTATTTATATGGGAATTCTGAGCTTCACCATCAAGAAGTCGCCTCACCTACAGATTTCTGGCTTGGTGAGCTGGCCGTCAATCTGCTCGTGGAGCAAATAAGGGAGTGTGGAAACAAAGCAAGCGGCTTTTTAGTAAAATATTTCCTTAAATAGACATTTGCGCTGTTTGTTTTGGTTTTGTAGGACTTAAATGTTACCCCGTTTTTATGTTTCTTTTGGAAACTGAACTTGTTACTCGTTTTGATTCACACTTTATGAAGTGACTGCATGGTGTGAGAACAAGCAAATTGTCCTCAAAAGCTGCAGGTACAAGAAGTGATGCTGTTTTAGCCAATTTATTCATTAATAAAAACAGATGAGAATTGTTTTCAGCCCTTTAAAGCAGGTCTTGCCTGTCCTGCTTTGTCAGCAGTGAAATATTGTGCATGTTTTGAGGTACTTGCTGGTTTGTTTTTGAAGCAATAAGAATCCCAGAATATGAGGAGTTGGAAGGGC
>NW_010203531.1:0-4610 GCF_000695765.1 Mesitornis unicolor
CAGGAAATGCTGTGGTCAAATCCCATCTGTGCCAAAAGAGCAGTACCCCATAAGAAGTCAGAATGAAATGGTCCCATTGATTTCCCTGGGTTTGTGACCACATCCCAGCTCAGTTTGGTTATGATGTGCTGAATGTATGCTGGAGTTTAATGTTGTAATGAAATGCTCAGTGAAAGTTGCCGTCTAATCATGTCATTAAACTCGGCCTCTTTCTCCTCAACCCTGCAGCAGTTAAGAGTCTGATCTGGCAATTTGAGTTTAAATCCTGAAGTTACTAGGACAAATACCATGAGAAATATATTGAATATAAACTTTCTGAAGAAACTTTCAGAAATTGCTGTTTGTTTAGGTGTCTGTGTTGAAGGTAAAGGCTTAAACCCCGGAAATGCAGGAGACCTCAATGGAAAGCAGGGATGGAGGAGGACTCGTTTGTGCACAGATGTGTTGGGGCAGAGAGCTCCAGGTGTATTTCTGATGTCTGAAATGATCTTGTCGGTGGCTTTTAGATAACAGATAAGCAAGGGAGGAATATGAATATATGAGCTATATGAATAGTTGAGCTGCTTTATTGGGCTGCTTACAGAAACGTGAAATTTAGCATGATGGTTGAATAAAAGGTCTTATCTCTAATTGCAGTTGTTAATGGTAAGAAACTGCCATTCAGGAGAACAGATGAAGTAATTTGTGGTTTACTTTTAGTCAAATTGCAAATGCACCTTTCCCCTGGATTTTATACAGACATTTCTTCAGAAACCATCTCTCTTTGCTGCATGAAATAATATTTTGCTTTCAGTTGCCAGGCTTTCATGAGTAGACATAGAATAAGAAATATATTGCACTAGGTGATCTTCTTGTACAGGGCATTTAGCAGCTTTGATTTATAAGAGTGGGGTTCTAAAAGTTTAAATCTTCTGGTTTTCTTTCCATTTATTTATTTCTAAACAAAGGTTTTGCAAGCACAGTAGAATAAGTAGACATGAAAGTTTGAAATGACCTGGCACAAAAGGGAGTGGAGAAACCTTCACGCTCTGCACATAGAAATTTAGTTTGCTCAGTTTTCCTCCATGGCAAACCCATTTGTGAAGTTTATTTTGGCAATAACTTCTAGCACCATTATGTTAAATAGGAAGGGAAGGATGTTTCCAAGCAGCGTGGTGTTTTATTGCTATGCGGAAATGCAGTTTAAAATCTATTTTCCATAGATATTTTGGGTTTTTCTTTAACTTCCTTGTCTTCTTCCCATACATCTGCAGGTTCTCAACCACATTGGAAATAGTTCTATTTTATATATATGTAAAGAAAGATGGAATATGCTGGCTTTTCAGTAGTACTAAACACTTCTTTGATTTCTAAAACCTCATACATAAGTGTTCAAATACTGAAGACTTCAGTTTCCAACAGTTTTGTGTAAGGACCCAATCATTCAAACGCTACCTAATGCGTTTGGTTTCCTTTATTTATTTTTTTTCAACGTAACATTTTCAGCTTAACTTTGTGTGTTTTGTAGATCACCTCTGCTTTCCCCCAGTTATTTAAAAAACCCCATTCTAGCAGCACGAGCTAATGTAAGTGTCCAAAAGCACTTGCTCTGCCAGACAGGAGGGTGTTTTTCAGGTTGCATACTTTGGTTTTGTGTACTTCTTAATTATTCCTTTTTTTCAGAGTCAATTAGACTGTATTAAAAGAGCACCGGAGGCTGAAGTTCCTTGTTCCCAGGCTGGAAATGCCATGGCCAGTGAAGATGTTTTCATGCTGTTCCACTTCTGAACTTCAGTGGACATTTGCAGGATGTTGAGCAGTCACGGCGTACCAGGGGTTTGGGTTTTTGATGCTGGTGCAATGGACTGAAAGGGTTTTTGTCCACTACACCTGCAAGTGCAGGTTCAGCTGCGGTTGGGTTGTGTTGCTCGTCAATGCCCAGGTAGGATGATGAGAGACACGGCTGCTGGCTGCAGAGGATGGGTGATACAGGGGTTCAGAGACGCGGCTTCAAGTCCTATCATTACTGCCCAGGCTTTTTGTCCCCAAGGATGTCCCCTAAGAGGCTCTGCTCAAAATCCTCGTGTTGAAAGTAATTTTGGGTGATGACATCTTTGGCAGATGATGTGTGGCTGTTGAACCCTGCAGCTGTGGTCCTGTCTTTGCAAGGTGTCCCTCTTAAATCTGCTCAAGATTAAATACCTCTCTGCATGTCTTCTGTCTATTTAGGTTGTCTCTTGTAGTCGGCTTTTCTTGGCTTTATGTTTGTGTTGAGGAGGACCCCTAATCTTTCAGTTTTTGACTGAAAAAAGAAGCGCTGGTGAGCTTTTATAGATTACACCATATGTCCTGGCAGTTTAAATCACGAGAGCTCCAGCTTTCCAGGATGGCAGAAAGTGGTGGGCACATGAAGGTGTGGTGTTAAGGCTCTTGAAGGTCAATAGCCTTAGCTCTCCTTGCACAGCAAACTCCCGGGAAGGGAATGGTAGTTTTCTCCCTCTATCAAAGTCTGCTCTAAGTTATAATCGTGTTATAAACACACTGACCTGAAGAAATTCTTGACTGACCAGTCAAAAAATGGGCTGACCAGTTTTGGCTGTCCAGTCTGGACTGGTAGAGGAACTTCTGGCCATTGCCTGGAAACCAAGGGAGGTCTTCTAGGAGAAGAAAGTGTGGTAGGTAGGCCTTTCATTTGTCTTCCTATTTTTATTTTGTTCCTCAGCTGAAGAAAGCAGCAGATATTTTTTGCTCAGAACTGGTGACCTACTTGAACATATGATTTAGGCAACACTTGATGCTGTGGGCCAGTTAAACTGAATAACATGGTACGGTCAACAGAAAGAAAACAGAGACCGAGGCTGATGGTTCTGATGTGAACAAGTAACAGCTGCTCCTTTTCATCACTTGCTCCCACAGTTTTCTAACTCTAGCTTTCTTTTTGCGCTGTTATGTCAGTTATTTGTACCGCTTGATGGGAATTTTTTGCCTGTTTAAGAAATACTGACTTGGAGGTACTATTGCATTACAAGTGACCTTTATTTGGACCCTAATTTCAGACTTTTTCCTAATCTTAGTACTTGAAGTTAAGTCTTAGCCATTGACTTACTCCATTTGAACGTGTGGCTGCCTCAAATTAGGGAAGCATTGGACCCCTCTGGTTTGTGCACGGTTTGGTGCAGAAAGCTGGGGAATAGTGGACACAAAAGGAGTCAGCTGAACTGCAGTCAGAGTGGTGATGCAGGCACTCAAGTTATTTCTAAATTAGAAAGGAGGGGTTACATTTTTGAGGTATCATTTACTGCTTCCCAATGCTCCTGAACTCTGGCTCACTCAGCTGGGCTGATGGAGGACAGGATGGGTCAATGGTGCCCTTGAAGTTGGGGGTGAGGGGAAAGAAACTCCAAGAGTTTCCAAGAAGAAAGAAACTTCCAAGAAACTGCAGCGCAATGCCTGCTGACACTTGATTTCTGGCTGACCCACTGTGCCAGATGACGAGGAAAGTTTCATTGGGGTCCAGATAGGCTCTAGAAAAGCATCTTGGTTTTGGTGGGACCGCCTGAGGAGCCTTTCAAGCTCTATAGCATGCTCACCTTGCAGAAGGAGGATTGCACTTGGCCATGCTGATGTATGTGAAGGCAACAAACAGCTCCTGTTGTGTGCAATCCTATACCCCAGCACTGCTCCAGAGCTGTGTGCTCTACCCAAGAGTTGATTTATGTTGTTCTGCATCTGTCCCGTGTGAGCCCTTGGCTGGAGGGCGTCTTCTGTGGCCCGTAATTCGTTACTGCTGCTTTGTTCCGCAGTGACCTCCTTTGATTGGGCAATGAGGTTTTATCCGAAAACAAGCAAGCTGTTCCTTCGTCAGTCCTCCAGTTGGACATAGTTTTGGGGCTGGACTTCTCCAAATGAGACTGTTGACCCCAATGTAATCTCGTTCAGAGCTGGTTCATATCGCTTAGTGAAATGCCAGAGTTCTCTCCGGGGTGTTTGTTGCTCTGCTGTATTTATATACAGCAACACTCATCCCCATCAACCTCCATTGAGGAGGAGATGAAAATGCCAGACTTTTCTGTAGTTTCCCACTACAGGGGGCCCTACAAGTAGGGCCTTGATTCTCTCCCCGCTTTGATTTCAGCTCCTTGTTCTCAAGAAGAGGTGCCCAGGCAGGAGCCCTTGCTCTCAAGGTCTTACACAGACATCTCTAGAGGGACATGAGTGCTTCTTCATCCTCTCTGCTATTCCCTTGTCTGATAACAGCCTGAGGCTGCTGCTTTTCACAGCGCTGGCCACTTGTGGCATGAGGAGTGACTCATTCCCCTGGGCTCTGCTGTGTCCCATTGAGTTTAGATTCATCATAGAAGTACCAGTGATGGGCCATATCCTGTTGTGCTCTGACAGATCCTCATGGAGAGGTGGCAGCTCACCAGAAGGATGAGCTGTGTCTGCTGAAACAACACAGCCTAAATCCAGCAAGTTCCAGACAAGGGGGGTTTTGCTCTAATCAATGAGTTGTTTCCCACAAGTGCCAATGGGGCCAAGTCTGGAGCTGTAGCAGAGGCAAAAGGTATGGATGTTTCAGGTTACTAGAGAGGAGATTGAAGACTAAAAAGTGTGTGTGTATATTAATTATA
>NW_010203532.1:0-2264 GCF_000695765.1 Mesitornis unicolor
ATATATAAGAAATTCAGTCTAGACTATTAAAGGTCACCCTGCATTAGTTAAAATTATGAAGAACACACAAGGAAACTATTGAAATTTGTATCAGAGCTTATAGGCATCAGTATGGAAATCAATAGGTGGAGTACTTTAATCTAGAAAGTTCAGTCCAAACCCTCAACACAAAAATATTTTTATGATAAAAAACTTTAAATCAGAGACTGCTAATGAAGGACTAATCAGGTTATGCATGTTCCCCAGCAAAAGCTGCTTTTACTAGCATGGTAAAAATAAATATATATGAAAAATACCTCACAGATACAATATTATCTCATCTACCCAAAACTACATTCCTAATTGAATTATTGCTTGCTTAGAGAATCAAAACCATGCTAGATACACACAAAAATTGAATTCACATGGCTTGTAGGCTGAATATGTCTTTAGCGGTCAGAAAACAACCAGTTCAGCAAATACATTATATATCTAAAATTTGCTCACTAATTCTAAACCTATCAACATAATTCACAACTATTTTTACATTATTTCTAACAAATCTAATATATAGATGACAAAGAGAACATTCTCAGAGACACAAACAGGGAATAAGACTGGCTGCCCATACTCAGCTTCTGTTCAAAAACATCATCAGTCATATTTTTCCTCCATTATGCACAAATAACTTCAGAAACCTGAAAATTTCCTCAGACTGGATTTAGTTTTTATTTCCTTCTCACAGGTGTATCTTCTCTATACCCAGTGTATACCCAGATTTCTTTCTTAACATGTTACCTTTCCTGGGGAAATCTTTTCATCATTTGTACAATTCCTCCTCCTTCATAATTTAAAGCAGATTAAGATGATCATTATTATAAAGGAAGCATGAGAGCCAAACTGAATTTCAGAGTAAAAGGGTGACAGCACCATCAAGTGGCTCTGTAAGGCACTATTTACTACTGTTTTAACACAGGACAGAAAAAATAATTATTATTGTCCAGATACATACAGAACAGACTTCTTAAAATTAGTTTAAATTGTGACAGATTAGATCCTCTAGAAAACTAATTTATTTTCAAGTCTATAATAAGTATACACATGTTGAATTTTTATATGGTTCATATTGCGCAATTGCCTACCTTCTATTATAATATTAATGAAGAAACAGCATCATATAATTATTAATGAAACAGAACCTTTGCATGGCAGGAAAAGTTTTCTACACTCTAGCCACACTGGTGGGGGTCATCAGGAGTTGGATGGCTCTGATCTCCAAAATATCCTCTATGATCTGGGAAAATGTTGAGCAGATAGCAGCCTCACGTCACTTAGACTTACTTTCACCAGCAGCTAAAAATGTGAAATAAACTTCAAACTGAATCCTACCCAAAGGAATGTAAGCTCTAAAAAAGAGAAAAGTCAGTTTGTGTGTCTAGAGGAATGAGATTAAATTACTAACAGTAAAATGTAAAAATATAAAGGCCTGTTAAGGAGAATAAAATGTGCAGATTGTCATCTTATTATGAGATAACTTAATCTTTCCATTTTTGCTTCTCTTCTCTGGAGGCAACACTTGACAAGTAAATGAACTTTATACAGAACAGTAGTACATTTAGAAACATATACTAAACAAAATAAAAAATTTTAATACCGTACTATTAGTTTCTGTGATAATGAAAGTATGCATTTCCACAAGGTACAAGATCTTCCATGTTTTGCAAATCCAAATTAAGAACACAACCCAAAACAAACAAAGAAGGTCAAACATAGTCATTCTCTCATTTTATAAAGATGCCCTTTTTTTGTAGATGTACCCTACTTAGAGAGTAGTGAGCCTTACACGACTGAAAAAACAGTTCAGAATTACGATTACGAGCAACTTCAAACATTGCAGCTGACTGCACTGGAGAGTGAGGACTTTCTGATGAAAACCTAAACTCCTGAACAAAGCATTAGAAGTTATGTCTGCTGCTAAACCACTAGTCATATCTTGCTAACTCAAATGAGTGTATGTTTCCAAATAAAATACTTTGAAAGAAAACTTTTGCTAATATAAATATATCCTAGAATCAGGTCACTGGCATTTCTAGCCACATTCTAACATCTACAGAAGAACGTTCAGCACAATTGACTCTATTTATTGTAAAATTGAAAAGTTATTGTAAAAGGCATTTTTAACACAAAGAGATAACTTGTATACTTACATTTATGTACATGATTGAGTATCTTGAACTGAAATCTGTGCTTGCTACTCCCTAGGAAGTTATATAAATATATATATA
>NW_010203533.1:0-1727 GCF_000695765.1 Mesitornis unicolor
ATATAAGTAATATATATAAAATAACAGAGGAAATTCAGTGTTGATAGAATTCGGTAGAGCTTTCAGTGAAAAATAAGGCAAATTATCTCAAAATTATCTCTTGCTGTTGCAGGAAGGGATCTGGGAGTGATTTCAGCTCTGGAAGCATCTCTGCAGTACTCAGTTGTGGTCAAAAAAAGCAAAATAGGGTGGTAGGAAGTACCAGGAACGTAGTAAGGAAGTAAGCAGGAAACATGGTTATGCCACTATTGAAATTCGCCGTGCACCTGCATCTCAAACAATACAACAACTTCACAGTTGCTCCCTTTCAAGTTTTGGAGGAAATGAAAAGCAATAAAGACAGCAAGGGTGATGGGAAGCTTCTGTGTAAGGCGAGACGATTTGGATTAGGATCCTTTGCTTGAAAAGATGTGACAGAAGGCAGATATTCAAGATACGATACGTAGGAGATGGGTAGGGAATAATATTCAGTGTTTCTCAGACCATAGCAAATAAAACACCCAAAAATCAAGTTGAAAATAAAGGTGAGGAAGTATTTTTTTCTGTACAAGTCCTACTGCATACCTGCAGGATGCTGTGGATTCCAATAGCTCGGTGGGGTTCAAAAAGCTGTTACACATCCCAATGGAGGGAAAATCCAGGTAGGGCAGCATAAAGAGGAGAGACAGCTGCTGGTTTCCATTTTGGAGGATACAGAAGGATGTTTCACTGCGTACTTGACCCATTTCCTTCCCTGGAGACATTCAAGACCCGTCTGGCCGTGTTCCTGTGTGACCTGGTCTAGGTGATCCTGCTCTGGCAGGGGTTGGACTGGATGAGCTCCAAAGGTCCCTTCCAGGTCCTAATATTCTGTGGTTCTATGATTATTACCCTCTGTCCCATGCAAAGATTGGGGCAGATAACTATTTTATATTTTCTAATAAAATCGTGCTCTGGGTTTATTCAGTCTGTTGAGGATCACACATTGCTAATCCAAGAACAAATTTTGTGGTATTGCAGGTCTAACCCCAAACACATTGAGTCAATGCAATCTTGTCAATGACTTCAAAGAGCTCTGCATTGCGGCCTCGTAAAATCTCGGTTGTTAGAAACTTTGTCAAAACAGACAGATTTCAACAAGATTTTACGTAGGTTCCTGATATTTCTAAGTGTAAAATTAATGTCTTTATGAATGTAACTGAGTTTGAACCATGAGGTTTTTATGGGTTGGGGAGTAACATGTTGCACATTTGGAAGGAAAGGGAAATGTGTTTGCCAAAAGCTGAGATCACTGCAGATGCATTTTTCAGGATAGTTTCATGTCTTTCAGTCGGTCTCGTGTCAAGAACATTGTTTTATGCATTCCTGGGTAATTAATGCTCCCCTAAACAAATTACAGCCCTGACTGAGCAAACATAGAAGAACTTTTCTGGACTCAAGTGTATGAGAATGCATTTTTTTCAGTTGATTTCAGATTAACTTTTAAAAGCTGATGAGACATAATATTATGGGCCAAAGAGGGGTTAATCTTCATTTAAGGTATGCTTAATATGCTGTAAGTATTGTTTCCTTTCACTTTGACTCTGCTGCTCTCCAGGCCTAATTATGGCCTTTATGGATACATGCAAACAAGTAGGGCTCCTGGCCTACCATCATTTGTGTGTTAGCTGGTTGGGATACCACTGGATGTAGGATTAAAGTCCCTGTGCAGTGCTAAAGGCTTGGGGATGAGTGGCTGGAGCTGCCAG
>NW_010203534.1:0-2457 GCF_000695765.1 Mesitornis unicolor
TATATATATGTTGCTGAATAGAGCAGAGTCGTAGCTTTGTGTCACCCGTATGAGTACAGGACTTGCAAAACGATCTCAGAGAAGAACTTGGGCCCTTGGTTTAGGTCTGTATGGAAATCTTAGATGGCTTCTCATCAGGTTTCATTAGACTTTTTAATGGTAAATCTCATTAACTGCAGAATTCTCCCACTCCTACTTCAGGAGCTGTAACTTATCTGCAGGTCTTGCTTTGACTTCTTTTCCTAGTAGCAAATTTCAGTCCAGTTCCCAGCATTTAAGCAAAGCCAACAATGGTTTCTTTGATACTAATATTGCTGGCGGAAGAAGAAAAAAAAGAGCCCTTAAAGAAATACTCTGGCCTCTTTCTCCCCGAGTTCCCTGCCCTCTCATCTCCAAAGGCATTTCTTGATTGTTCCTTCCAATGCAGTTACAAACTTAGCTTAAAGAGAAGGGGAAAAGAGCTTTCTTTCTGCTTTTTTTTGTCCGCCCCCCCAAGCGCTTCTGTTTTCCGTCATTCAGCCTGATCTCCGTTCAGCGGGGAAAGAAAGAAAGAAACGCTTTGAGCTGAAGTTACTCACTAACTTTTCTTCTTTCCCATTGCCTCAGAAAATTTCCCCGTGGTGGGGAAACATCAGGAGTTCAGGGTTTGACACCTTGTTTGAAATCCCCCAGGCCTATTGGTGATGCTAAACCATTTACTTGCAGAGGTGACTTCCCTCAAGGAAGACACCAGCACCAAGGATGTGCCATAGGGCAGCTGGAATGGACCTGTAGGTCTTTTATCACTAACTTAAGAGCATAGGAAACTGCATTACCAACCATAACCTGTCCACTGTTAGTCATATTAACTCCATATTATTCATATTAACTCCATATTATTCATGTAAACTACATTCATATTAACTCCATATTATTCATATTAACTATGTTCATATTGCTCATATTAACTCCATATTATTCATATTAACTCCATATCATCACTACTAATACTGATTTCTCAGGACAATATCCATTGCTGTCTATTTTTTTCCCCCTTTCCATTTCTTTTTTCAGTTCTCCTCACTTCCTTAATCCTTTCGCCTTCTTCAGTCTCTTCTTTTTCCATTTTACAAAGCAGCAGGGATAATGCAGCCAGGATCAAGATGTCAGACGCAGCGCTTGGACTGGATTTAAAATCAAACAGAAAGATATTTCCGAAATCTCGGTCTTCTCAAAGGATACAGATTAGGTGTCAGCACCTTAAAGAGTGTAAATTAATCAACCCACGTGGACTGCATCACGTTACTCCAGCTGAGTTTGTGTGTTCCCAGCCTTTAGGATTCATGACGTGGGGGCAGATCCAAGGTTGGATATTCTGGGGTGGAGGGCAGCCAGAGCTGAGCGTTGGGTCAGCGCAATGCTCTAACCTGATATTTTATGGATCTACTCTTTAATGGGAGGAAGAAGTGCACGCATCTGCGAATAACAAAACAGCTCTGGAACATTTGAGATCACCTCAGTAGAGAATAATTCATAGGAAGACTATGAGATAATATCCCAGACATGTACTGCTGCTCCTGTGACTCTGTAATTGAAGAGACGTAGTCCATTTTTATGCGTGTGTCCCGTTTGTCTTCCATACAAGTTTACAAGCCAGACAGTAAGTAGGTGCTAGACTTGTCTCCATAAAGACATGGCCCCATAAAGGTTACCCTCAGCTCCCCTCCTCTCCCTCAGGTTTTAGGTGTAGGCCAGAAAAAGCTGAGTTTTCCCTGGTGTCCGGACAGTGTTGAGGTAAGGTGTGGGAAATCAGCAGTGACTCAGTGCTGCGTTGTGACCATCGGTCCCTCTGTATCGTTTTAAGTCATGAGCTCGTAGGAAGTTACGGATTAGAGCTCTGCAGACCAGTTAATCCAGCTTCCTCCTCCAACCAGAGCTCAACTTAAAGCTAGCTTGGCTTCTCAAAGGCCTCCCTTGGTTGTTTTGGAAGCCTTCAAAGTGGCAGATGCAATAACTTGGATGCAAAACCAGCTCAAAATGGTGAAGAAGTCTTTATGATTCATGCCCTGCGTGAGGGTGTCTGTATATGTATGTATATACCCAGTTTCACAAGATCATGCCCTAACATTAATAAAATCCAGGGGTTTGCTGTTTGCTCTTGGTTTACACCAATGTCACTGAGATAGCAATCTGTGGCGAGGATCCAATGATTGAAAACCTTGTTTTCCTTCCCCTCTCTTCTTTATTTGCTGGCTACCATTGCCATTTGGCTTCTGTCTTGCTCGGGGATATGCCAGTGTAAACCTCCTGTTTCTGTTGCTGGATTGGGGTCAGAAGGTGGTCTGGAGGAATGATTAACTGCAAAGGTGCAGAGGCAGATAAACCCTCGTACAAACCACTTGTAAGAGTGGAGCCGAGAATATATCTTTAGAAATCCATTTAGGTCTCACCACCTTGCTTAAAATGGAATTGGATAAT
>NW_010203535.1:0-3992 GCF_000695765.1 Mesitornis unicolor
GCATGGGGTTATTGCAATCAAAGTGCAGGACAAATCTCGGTGCACTTTGCCCAGCCTTTGAGAAGCCTTGGCAATACTATATATGTGGACTTTCAAATATCCCACAGAATAACCTCTTTCAAATAAGTATCCTTCCAGACTACTATCTGGGTCTCACTGTATGCAATTTCAGATAGTCAGAGAGCTTTACACGCTACATTGCTCTCAGAAATAGAATTCTCCTAAAACACAGCTTTAAGCAGCACGTATTTTGGTGTCTAGAATTATGCTAACCACTGCTCATCTAAATTATTATATTAACTGGAAAGGGGGAGCACACACAATTTAACAGGGGAGAAAGAGCAACACATCTAAGGAGAAAAATTGGTATTTTACAGAGAGAAGAGAGCCAAGAGTGTAGTGACTATAAAAGCTTTGCTGGAATTTGGAAACTTTTACTGGGGGAACTTAAAAGGTTTTTCTTTTCAGGGTACATATTATGGAAGGTGATAGAGGGATCTGGTAAGGAGAAGCATATTGGTAGGTCCCTACACACCAGGGCAGTCAGTAAAAACCATCAGTGATGAAAGAAGGTTTTGGTAGACCTCAAAACTATGTCGTACATCACAAAAATGACTACTGGCTTCATCCTGCCTGGGGAAAAGGCATTGCTGCTAAAAGGAGAAGAAATTGCTGGATCAGAGATGCTCTTGCCCCCATCTACACCAAGCTGGGCACAATTAATGAGTTTACCTGCAAAAAGTTAATGGTTCCTGCTCTTGCTAATTCAGCAGGGGACAGTTTTTCCATGATCAAAGCAAAGCGAATGGGAATCACAAGTCCTGGGTCTGGCTCTCCTCTTAGATCATTTTTTTGCACTGGAAAAATGGTGTTTAACCATCGAAAGACTTTTCTTTCTCATCTGGAAACAGGAATATGTGTGTGTGTGTGTGGGTGGGTGTGGGTGAATGCGTGTCTGTATGTGTATCATGTTTATAAGCATATTTTACAGAGTGTTGCGAGTCAAATAATGTACATTTTTAAAGTGTTTTCAGATCTTTTGTTGACAGCAGCTGAAGCAATGCAAAGCACTATTAACCATTTCAGGGCTCCTTTTGGAACACGTGCAAGGAACTGTTAAATAAACGGGGTGAAATACAGTAACCCATTTTTACATTAAAAACTTTATTTACTTGATGGTTTTGCTTTGAATCTAAAAAAGACTACTAAAGAAAATGTTTTCTTATTACTGTAGAGCATGTTGGCTGAGATCTTAGCAGCAGTGGAAGGGATATTTATCACGTAACAGCAGCAGGAATAGCCAATACATACATAAACCTCCTTTAGACCCAAAGTAAACTTGAGAAAAGGGGCTCTGTGTCCCTGCAAAGCCTACAAGAAGACAACACTAACTCATAAAGTTTGCAATGCTATGCGCACGTATTGGTTTCTTATTGTATTGATTATATTGCAGTGATAAAATATAAATTCGGTATACTCAGCAACGACAGCTTTACTGCCTTATTGTGCTGATCATTACAGAAAGCATAAATTGGGTCATAATTCTGAAGAGTCATCAGAAAAACCATGTGCAACTCAAAGTTATTCATTTGAAATAGTGCTTATGAGATCTTCAGGAGCAGATCGATATGTAAGTGTGTGGATGTTGGTGCATTGGAAGGCTCTGATGTGCACACACGCACTCGGGTTCTCCCCTTTGCACACCTATGGTCATGTTCCTTGTAGACCGATGGCCAAGCCAAGCTGTGCATCCAGACAGATGGTGCAAGAGAAGCTCTGCAGATTTATGACTTGTTTCTATCTGTCCCTTGCTCCCCTCTTGCCCCCTGCCCACAGGCTGTGCCCCTCCACAGGGGCCGTGACCGATGGAGGGATGTCGATGAGCAAACCAAGGGCAGGAGCACAATGCTGTGCACAGTCTCATGTAATCGTAATAGTAAATACTTTACTCCCCTCACTTCTGACCTGAATTTGATAAAAATGTGACTCAGGAACCCAAGAGACTGTGGAGAACACAGGACCAAAGCACGTCAAAGAGCACCACTGGCTCACGCTTTGTCTTCTGCACACCAGTGGCTACGTCCCAGAATGACTCCTGAGCGTGTGCCCCTGGAGTCTTTCTTACTCCCTGGAGTAAGAAACCCATGCTGGAAAGGGAAAGCCATTCCAATATGATCAAGGCTGAGCAGATATAACCCTCTCATTCTCAGGAGTAGCCCTGTAGGCTACATCTTGGGCAGCTTTTCCTAAGTGTTAAGCAAACCCCCCTCCTCGATGGAGCAGGTTTTGCAGGGCACACAGGCATTCTTGTGAAAACAACAAATAATTGGGCCACTTTAAGCCTCAGAATGAATTTAATGGTCTCCAACTGCAAATACTGTAAATCTGGTAAAGTTAAAGCTACCAAAAAATCCGATAAGGGCTTCTCAATTTTAAATGGAATATGTAGTCTTCTTTCTCCCATTGTATTTTATGAATTAAACTTCAGCAAGCACAAAGGTTTCCCTAGATCTGGTGCTCCTGCTGGCATCTGGAGAAAAAGATACGAATTGTACAGATATTTTGTTAAGGAGAATATTTTTAATAACCAAAATGTTTCTGCACTTGGAATAATGAGAGTGACTTTTCTCTTTCAAATGCTAAATTATTTCAAGCTGAGCTGTTGGAAACCATTAATAATTCAAGGAACTCTGCTTTGGGTAAGAACAACATCTGTTGGAAGGTGTTAAAGCACAGGAATAACCTAACTTTCAAAGTTATTTTACCATTTTTTCACTCTTTGTGTGAGAAAAAAGGATGCATCGGTAAGTTAGAGGAAGAAGCTGCTCATATACCACTCGCAAAACAAGGAGGGCTGCATGGCTGCAGTCCCAGGGGAACAAACTCTGTTTTGCTTTGCCTTCCTTCCCCAGAGCATCAACTGCTTGGAACTGTGGCTTTCAACCTCTTCTGATCTGCAAAGTCTTCAGCATCGCCAGAGCAGGTTCAGACCCCAAATGGCTATGTTAATTAATCAGCCTATTGACAGTAAGCTGGCATTCGGATGTGGCACTTGGGGACATGGTTTATGGCCATGGTGGTGTTAGATTGGTGGCTGGCCTTGATGATCTTAAAGGTCTCTTCCAACCTTAATGATTCTGTGATACTATTCTATGATTTCCCAATTCCTTTCTCTCAGTCTCTTTAGAAGTTGTCCATGGGTCATCTGCAGAACACAGCAATGAAGTCTGCCAGTTGATCTGCTCAATGAAGAAGAAGGGAGAGGAAAATCATGCACCTCTGGAGGGTATCTCATCTCTCAAGCATTGAACCCCATGGACCACACTCCAGAGGTGCCAACCTCTCCCTCTCCACTGACACCAGGGAGAAGCTAAATGACTGAAGAAGACCCAAACTCTAATTTTTGAGGGTTAAAGCCAAGCGACATTTTCCCCTCCTTCCAGAATTGAGTAAAATAAAACAATGCACTTAAAAGATTAGCAAAATTTAGAAGACAGATTCACATGCAGCAGGGTATTTTAAGATCTCCACGTGTTTAGAGACGGGAATTTGAGTCAGCTTATTGACAAAGCTGCTTTCCCAGTGTTCAAGTCCACATACGGGTTTAGAATTACATCTCTCTGCAAAGTTCAGCTGTGGAATTATGCATGGGACTTACATCAAACCCAAACCCTCCTCATCATCCTGCAAAACCCAATTGGCATAGGAGCAGTCCTATCAACTACAGTCCTGCATCATTTTCACGTGGCTTACACAGAGATGTTACAACCCAGGTATCACAGTTCTGCAATGTTAAATCCATCCTTAACTCCCTCATCAAATATTCCTTCCAATTGTCATCATTTTCTAAACAATTTTCTTTCTTGAATTTTTAGTTCTTGGAAAAAGTGCATTTCAGAGAGGTGGTTTTGTTTTTTCATTATTTAAAAAAAAGGGAATTAAGAGGATTCAGAGGAAAAGAGAAAGTTTTTGTTTGATAACCTGGCACCAAG
>NW_010203535.1:4023-16978 GCF_000695765.1 Mesitornis unicolor
CTCCATGGTCCTGCCCAGCACCAGAGAGAAGCTCTCCTTTATTGGACTGTACAGATGCAATCTTGTTTTAAACCATTAATGGTTGCACTGAATTTATAGGTGTCATTTGTATCGTGCAAGCAGGGCAGATAACTTCAGATAGAAATGGGAAATTCAGGTCTTTCACTTAAGTATCAGTGAATCTGCACAAAATGTACACTTACATGTTGAGCAAATGGTTTTTCCACATCAAGTCTGAGACCGATATTAATCATAATCACCATCTCCAAAGAATTTGGTTCATTCTCAGGAAAATCCACTGCAAGTCTCTGAAAATCATTGCTGTTTTACTGGAAATAAATGAGAGAGCTTTGCATACCATTTGTATTTGACTCCCTACCTCCCAATCTCAGCATCAAAAATGGTGTTGTTTGTCAAGGCAAAGTGAATTTAAAGGCTAAGCAGAGCTCAAGCTTCAGCAGCCTCCAAATCTGGGGATGGAGTTTGATTTGGAGGGTTTGGATCTGACCACAGAATAAAGGCTTGCGCTATTCCTTATGATTTGACAGCAACGTTTTTACACAGCTCCTGTTATTCATTGAACCGTATTAATTTAAGCTTAAGTTTTAAGCAGCGGCTGAAAGGAGAGTTTTTGTAGAGGTAATTCCTGTGTTAAACTTGTCAATGTAAAGGCCTCCTGTGAGATGAGATCTGAAGGACTTATTAAAGAAGAACACTGAGCCAGCGGGGTATGGCAGCCATCAGATAATCCACGCTGGGCTTTTTCCTTTTTCATTTCTGAGCAATCCTCAATTGCGATAAATATTGATAACATTGTGAGCAGATCTTATGTGCATTGCGAACAGATCTAATGTGCTTTATTACAATTCATTCGCATGCTGTTGGAGCTGCTGATTAAGAAGGTTGTGACACTTGGAGGGAGAAGACTTGGGGTTTTTTTGTCATGGGGATGATTGGAGATACTTATCATCTGTTATGTGTCTGCCACCTACTTGAGAAGAAACCAAGAAAAGTACCTCAGGAAAGATATTTTTGGAAAGAAATTAAAGTTTAAAACACCTCGAAATGTGGAAGTTCTCGTGGATGAGAGGTTACAAAAACATAACCTTTAAAAGAATCAATAGATGACAGACTTATTCCTCACTATGGGGAGAAGGAGGAGGCTTTCCTTCCAGCATGGACTATGCTGATATATAATACAATGACGTAGGGTTGGGAGGTCAATTTGGAAAAGGCTGAGGTATGCACCCTGCTTGTGGTGTACACACACATAGAGCAGCTGTGGGACACCATGGAACCAAGGAGAGAAATCCCCTGCAGTGACATTGGTGCAACATAAATGTGGAAGAGGCTTTTGGAAACTGGCCTGCACCAGAAACCTGCAAGGATGAAGGATTGGCTTTTGTTTAACAAAACATATTTGTGCCACAAAACACTTTAAGAGCAGATATTTCCTGTGCTCTCCCTCCTATTTTACTGTGTCTGGAGTCTGCCTTCCCATTTTATAATCTCCTATATTTAATGGCAGCTCTAAACCAAAAAGTTTTATGTTGGACTTAAGAATCAGCTTGTTTATCATGCACTGCACTTCCTTACTCATTTTCCATCTCTTTCTCTCTCCTTTTGTAGGGCTGTGGAACAATAGCTAAGCCAAAAAGCAAGTTATCCAATAAAACCTGTACTGTCTAGAGGATGAACATTGATTTTCCTGACACAGTTTGGAGCTCGTTAGCATTTTCAGTTGCAATCTTATATCACTCCTTCTATCATGCGAGCTGTCTTGGACAGTATTTTAAGAGGTTCTGCCCTGAGAGCACGCGGACTGTGGGGTGATTTCCAAAGTAAAATTCCCAAGGAAAACTCAGCAGTGGTTGTTATGATTGATGGATATTAAACGCATGCTGATGAGCTGAAAGCCCTGTTGTCTCCCCATGCTTTACAATACCAACACTAATCCTGGCAGACACAGCCCTTGGCCATGGCCCTGTGTCTTTCCACCACCTCCATTGCAGCCACCATCTCCCGTGGTGCTGCCAGCCTGCCCATGGATTGGGGGTCCAATGCTGAGAGGGGGATCCCAGTGAAAGAGTGACATGATCAAGCTGTCAGGGCTTGAGTCCTCCTGTGTTTTCCATGGCCATGGGAGGGCATTCAAGAAGCGGATGGATGTGGCACTTGGGGACATGGTTTAGTGGCCATGGTAGGGTTGGGTTGACATTGGACTGGATGATCTTAGGGGTCTCTTCCAACCTTAATGATTCTGTGAATCTATGGGCATCCAAGGGGGCATTCAGAAGTAGCAGGCAAGGCAATTTTAGCTGCAGCACTTGAGTTGTGTGTTCATTTTCAGGATTCGGTGGATGAGGAAGAGGAGAATGATCTGCTTTCATTATCCTGGCTCAGACATAGCAAGAAGGTAAAGATTAATGCCATTAAAACATAACCAATCGGTGCTTAAATGTAACATGACAGATTTACTCTGAGCACATTCTAAACTATGGAGTTTTAACAGTGATAATAAAGCATTAAGAGAGACATTGAAGCTTGAAGTAACAGCAGAGAAACAGTTGTGTGCGGTGGGAACAGAAATGAATCCCATTCGGTTTTCAGCCTGTATGGAAATAGCCTACGTGCTTAATGTGAGAAGCAGCCATTTATTCCCTGGGCTAGTTCTTATAACTACTCCAACTGCTGAGCAATTTAAAACCTATGCATTTTTATAAGTGTCCATTTTTTACATTTGATGAAAATAACCCTTTGGCATTGGTTAAATTATAAATAGAAGAAAAAACAGGGGTGCTGCCTTGCCAGCATACCAATAGAAGAGCTGTAAGGCACCAGCAACACTCAACCTCATAACACGTGTTGGTTTGCCTTATGAGTCTGAATGATAACAAATACACCCACGGAAGGGTGATTTCATGAGAAAAGTTGTAAATCAGCCATTCTGGAGCGGTACAGCCCTGTGGTAAAACCTGTGAGGAGCGGTGATGTGGTACACAAGGGAAGTGTTGGGGACCTGCAGGGCAGGGGGGCACATCATTGCTTTGAGCTGGGTGCATGGGCTGTGCTGAGTTTGGGCAGAAACCAGTGGTGGACATTTGCTCAGTGTAAATGCACTGATTATCTGTGATCGTGAAGCCTTTTTCCCCAACCAAAAGAAATACATTATTAAGAAAAGCACACGCTGCTGCAATGTACATATTGTGGTTACGATGCAGATTCGATCACCTCTTCCCTGCTTCCTAATCCACCCCCCCTAGAAATTTGTTCCAGCACTCAAAACCCTTCCCGACTCTGCTGCTAAAAGCTCGGCTCGCCTCTCTCATGCTCGCATGGGCTTTAGATTGCACGGCTGCGCACAGACGGCCGTGTGCGCGCTCACATACGCTGGGCAACCTCGGTTCACCCCGTCGTACGCGCGCATCGTGATACAGCATATGCCTACACAGTCACCCGGAGAATCGGCTGCGGCTCGCTCAGCCGTGCACGAGGCGCAGAGTGAGATGCCAGCAGTCACGTCCCGGCTTTGGCCTGGGATGCTGCGGGATTTGGGGGAACATGGGACCATATGCAGGCACCTGGACCCCCCACCCGGACCCCCTGTGGCAATGCTGGAGCTGGAGGGCTTAAAATATTGAATCCTCTTCCACCATTTTTAGAGACGTTTTGTGTATGTGAGAAATTACATGCATGGGAGAGGCAACGTCTATATCCTTGAAGCTGAAAAGTCAGCTCAGCTTTCGCTGTTGAGTAGTAGGTGGACAGATATTTTCTTTCCACAGTAAAGGCAGAATTTAACCTGATTTTATGAGCCGAAAAATGACAAGAGAAAATTCAGAGACTTCAGAGAATTTCAGCATGTAACACTGAGAAAGCAAGATAAGTGCCTTTGAATAAGCCCTCTCTTCATATCGTTTTTGCACTTACCATAAGTGCTGAGCAGCCCTGGAACATATTTAAACTCAGATTTCTTATACACACATTACAGTGAATACAACCTTCAACCCTGAATTTCAATTTTTGATCGCTTCCAAAATGGTGGACTCAGAACGGCTCACCAAATTCATAGAGTGTGCGGTTTAAGAATTGACAAATATATAGCAAAAGGAAAGAATTTTCATCTTTTAAGGCTTTTCCATGAGTGTGCTAAACTATTAACAAGCTGTCAGTGCTAACCCTGCACAGCCTTGGCCGAGAGCAAGCAGCAGCTCCTGTTCCTGGAGATGCATTTCCAGTCTGAATGAGAACCTGGAGTCCATCATGACCCCCCAAGGATGCATTTGCTTTAATTTAGGTTCTGTGTGAGCTCTTCTCCATTATTTGTTAGCACCCGAAGTGTTGCTGCATTCACTACTCTGATTCATAAATGTAAAACACTGTCAGACAAATTGCACAAAGGCCCCTGCTGGCATCAGCCTGACTGACAAGGATTTGTTTTAATTTACTAACTTCTTGGCATTTTGGCCACTTATTCTACTTGAAGTTCGCTCTCTATCCACATTGTATGTGCACACCGCTCCTCCTCGCCCCTCCATAGCATCCTTCAGGCAGCTTCCGCTTCTCCATCCTCTCTTCTGCCCTTCCTTTTCTTTTTCCTATGTATTTTTCACCCCTTTTATCCTTTCCCTGTCCCAGTACCAGTGTGTCCCTACAGAGCCACGACTGTGGGTGCTGTGGGCACCTGCAGGTGCCAGCACTGCAGAGTCCGGTATAAATCATAGAAACATAGAAATCAAGTTTCATACAAATAAAATCATTAATTGAAATGCATCATAATTATAATAACACATTCTAATGCCATGTACAAATGTATTTCTGGGAAAGTCAATGCCTCAGCTGCAGTAAAGGAGGTAGCCAAACTCACAGCTGTTATACGAAGACCAGGGTGGTTTCTCCTTTGGTTCATATGGCTCCATGCATCTGGCTTCCCCCAGGGGTTTCAGTAACCAGTTAGGAAGGACAGAGAAAGGGCAAGAGCTGGAGAAAATAAGAGGTTTTAAACCTGGGTCTGAACAGTAGCAAGTTCTACTAGATTGTAGTCACTAGAAATTAATTTCTTATTTGTCCTGTGAAACCTGGGGGGAACTCTTGCAGATGCGAGGAGAAGCAGCAAGAAGAAAAAGCAGCTTAACGCGCGGGATGACTGCCTGCATTTTAAAATTCCTTCGCTTTCTTTACGTGTTGTGCCAGCCTCGGGGCTGTGCAGAGGATGGGAGACCGAATTCACAGGGGATTTCAGCATCCTCAAACTTGGCTTCGTTCCGAATCAGAGCTGAACACGGAGCCTTTGAAATTATCCGCTGTGACAAGGGCACATCCTTGTTGTTTGTTCACATCTTGCTCTAGAGGCACTTGCGCTCATCTGCGAGGAAGGGTGCGAGATTGTGCCTTGTCGTGGCTGCTGGGTGCTGGGGAATTCACCCTTGGGAGAAGGGGGCACAGGACAGGGGGACAGCAAAAGTTGGGGCAAACCTGGGGGGTGCAGCACCCAGGACCCTTGCAAAGGGCAGGAGCCCTAGTCCAGGGAGCATCCCATTGGGACCTTGCTACAACCCAGCAAGTGTTGGAAGCTGCTGGTATAGGTGAAACCTTCACCCTACAGGCACAGTGCCTGGGGAAGGAGAAGTGAGAGTAGATGCTGGCTTTTAAAGTCTGAAGAGTGCCTTCCCTGAACATCTATTTTAAGCTGTAAAACGCATGCATTTCGTGTTGAAATGAGACATTTCGACACTACTGCAGTTGGAATATGTTCCTCTGCATTAAGGCAGGCTTGAAAGGCTCTGGAAGAAGCATGGGGGCTGTGTAGTTGTGTGGCCCCTGCAAACATGGCCCTGCTAGGTCTGCACTGGTGGGTCCCCATACTGGTTCTGGGTTCCCAGGGGAGGCAGACTGGGTGGTGGCTTGTCCTGGGTTTTAGAAAGTACTCACAATTTTATTGCATTGGGCTCAGATAGGACTTTTGCTCCCAGATACATGTTTCCTGATGCTCACATCTGTTTCCTTTGTGCAGCCTGCAGGGAAGCCTGAGGACACATCCCACCACTCACAGGAGGACCTTGGTGAAGGGTTTAACGATTCAGACTGGTTACAGCCCACACAGCCCAGGGTTTGCTTTGAGAAATGGGCAGCAATGGGCAGCTGAAGACTTTGAACTTTGTTTGGATCCAGAAGCTCCCCCACAGCCTTTGGGAGGTCCAAGAGGGCCCAAGTCCAATGGAAGTCTAAACAACCTCTTTTAGCTCAGAGTTTCTTAGGAAGAAAGTGTCTTTTCAATGCTTTTCAGGTCTGAGAAGAAACCCTAAATGGTGAGGTTCCCCATCTTTAATGACAAGTGTTTACCACCTATATCTTTCACCAGAGCATCAAAAACCTCACTGACCATCACCTTCTTATGTGGTAAAAAGCTTAATTTCTAAGCTAGTGTGTTGCTTATTTTCCCTAGGGAAGTGTCACCTTCCCTCTTGGAGTTGCCTTTACCCCCAAAATGAGAAGATGTCTTGGGGCAGATGAAGTAGATGGGTGTGAGCTCCAACAGAGTAGGGGATGGTGAGGATTCTCAGGGCACATTTGGTGTCACCTCGATGAGTCTGCTGTCTCTCACGCTGCCCATGGACCCTAAGTAGTCCCTGAACATACCCAAGGGATGCACCAAATGCAGCTTTCAATATTTAATTCAGGACAGCTGCTTACTGGATCCAAGATTTAAAGCACAGACTTTTCAGTGCCATTAAATATTTTATAAAAATACATAAAATTTGCCATTAAAGACATCGTTATGTGATATAATGTCACTTGCATTGCTTAAGAGACCCATTATGCAAGACACAATATAGCACTAAAACACGCCTTTGTTGACACAGGTGAAGTTTTACTGGAGGCACTTTCTGTCTCAATCATGAGAGGATTTTGGCAAAATTCTTATTATTGAATCTTTTTAGAGTATCATCATTAAATAATCATGATAAAAATTTCAACTGTAATGAAATAGAAAATATTTATGATAATGGTAGGAAGAGGAAAGCAACTCTTTAGGCACATAAATCATCCTTCCCTAGGGACTATTACTCGTCTTTTTAATTACTGGAGGGTCTAAGATTCTTTCATTCTTTCCATTTTGAGTTTGTCATGATCCAGAGCTGAAAATACCACATACATCCAGTTGTGCTTGAGAATCTTCCTGTGAGCATTCCTTTGTGGGAGGACTAAGCCAGAGAAAGCAGGATTTCAGATGACCTTAATTTGAATTAGCAGAGCTTTCTGACCAAGAACAAGGATGCGCATGTTCATATGGACATCGAGCACCAGGGGTTATTTTCTAACCTTTGTGAGCCGTTTAGTATCAGTAGGTGTGGACTGAGGTTAACTGGGGTTGTGCAGGCATGGAAAGGAAGGGATGCAATGGGAGGAAGATGCCAAAGGTACTCAAATGGGTAAATCTCTGGCAGTGAGCACTGAGATACCTTTAAAGCCTGAAAACCTGACTGACAGTCACATGTTCCCTCTGTTTTCCCATAGAAGTACAACTGCAGGGATATTTTTTCCAGAAGAGAACCTGGCAGTCCTAACTCTCCTCTTCTTCCCAACACAAGCTCCCTGTGCTATGCATTATTTTCCATACAGAGCCATTAACACACTGCTGAAAATTTTTCTGGACTCACTCTTTTGATGCCTCTGTTGCTGCTCAAGTTTAAATCAAAAGGGGAATGTGCAGTCCTTTGTTTCTTCCTCCCCTGAGACCGAGGGATGGCAATTTTCCTTCAAACACAGCAGAAACTTTCTGAAAAATCAGGTGGAAAACCGACTAATGAATCTGACTTCAGCAGCATCACAGGACTCAAACACAGCTTAGATCAGGGCAGCTCTAACACACACAAGCTGGCCATTTTGCTGAATCCCCTTTGGGATGGAGAAATTAAATGAGTGAAAACAGATGCTCCAAAGTTCTTCTGAAACTGGAAGGTGACAAGTGCCTTGTTATTCTCTTACTGAAGCCCCATGAATTTAACACTGTGAACGAGAAATCTTTCCCAGCAGTGAATGTCCTTCTCTTCTAGAGAAATGTAGCGTAATAAAACTCAATGTGTGATCTGGTGGAAATATGTGGTTACAAAATCTCTCAGCAAGTTGATTTTGTGTACTCACACGCTCACAAGCACCAAGACATATCCGAGTGATGGGATCAGGGTGTGACACAGAGGACAAGGAGCATTGGTTGTCAATATGTCTCCGGAATTCATCTTCACTGCTGACAAAAAACTTGTACACGACTTCTTTCACCCTGTCAGGTTGAGGCTTTCCAAAATCTCCTACAGTGCAAATCTGTAGCTCCTGAGGGTTGCATTCATACAGGAATTTTGGCTTTGGGAGGATGAGTGGCTTCCAGTACTGGACAGTCCACAGACACATCAGGCACTGAAGGACCAAACCGTGATCAACAACTCCCTCTGCCCATCATCCTTATCCATATGCCTCCATGGCCAGCTGTTCTCTTCTTCCCTGCTCATCTTCAATACGGCCTGCAGACTCTGTGTCAAGCAAGAGCTATCAAACATCTACAGGAATCATGTACCCGCCACTTCATGAAGTACAGCAACTAGGAGAAAGCCAGACTTCTCCAGTAAAGATACCATCCTACCACCCAGAGAGCAACAGAAACACCTGCAAGGGCTTCCTGAGCCCCGATGGTGCTGGTCCCAAACAGACCATGGCAAGCAATGTGCCCTCATGGCCAGGAAGGCCAACGCCATCCTGGGGTGGATGAGAAGGGGTGGTTGTAGGGCAGAGGTGTTCTTCTCCCCCTCTGCTCTGCCCTGCTCATACCACATCTGCAATCTTGTGTCCAGTTCTGGGCCCTCAGCTCCAGAAGGACAGGAACTGCTTGAAAGAGTCCAGCAGGGCCACAAAGATGAGGTGTGGATCCAACACCCATGGTGAGACAGTGGTCTTGCCATGTTTCCTTACCATACAAGCACTATCACTTGTAGACGTGAACACTGTGGAGCATCTCCTGCTGAGGAGCGGCTGAGGGAGCTGGGGCTCTTGAGCTTGGAGCAGAGGACACTGAGGGGTGCCCTCATTCATGGGGATCCATCTGGAAAGGGCAGTGTCAGGAGGAAGGAGCCAGGCTCTGCTCTGGGATGTCCAATGCCAGGACAAGGAGCAATGGTCCCAAGCTGGAGCACAGGAGGTTCAAGCTGAAGATGAGGCCAAAGTTTGTCAGTGTGAGGGTTATGGAGCATGGCCCAGGCTGCCCAGAGAGATTGTGGAGTCTCCTTGTGTGGAGACACCCAAAGCCCTGGCCGTGTTCCTGTGTGACTGCTGTGGTGATCCTGCTGTGGCAGGGGTTGCACTGGGGGAGCTTTCCAGGTCCCTTCCAGCTCCTAACATTCTGTGGCTCTGTGGTCCATGTCCAGCACTGCAGATGGCTCTGGCAGGTGTCACGGGATGTTGGTGCTCAGCATGTGATGATCACCCAGCCATCCTGGCAGGCAGAGGGGACCCATCTGCTACAGCTGAAATTTGGGCTGATCTGAAAGTGCAACTCTTGGGAAATCAGTGGTCATGCTGTGTCCACACAGGTGCTGAGAAACTTGGTTTTCAGCAGGTCCCCAAAGCAGCTCAACTGCAGCTCCAGCCACGTCTGCATGAATGAGGGAAGCTGTTGGTACCAAAAATGCTCAGAAGCTGCTGGTGCCCCTCTGCTGCTCCTGGGGTGCAGGAGCCAGGCACTGCCAGTGCAGGAGGTGGTTTTGATGTTAACGACACTTCCCTGTGGGGGAATTGAACTGAAACCACCTCCTCGTTTCACACAGGCCGTTGAACAGCCATCAGCCAGTAATGACTTCCCATCCCTGCCGACCTGGGCAAGATTGGAGCCTGGCAATGAAACGCTCCATAGCCCATGGCCAATCCTCTTTCCCATCCCGTCTCTTTATTGCCTGTGGTTCCCCATAAAGTCCCAAATAGCTCCCATCCACAACTCCATAAGCTTAGATGCACTTTGAAACTGGTGAGGCACATTGCTGTCTCTTCAAAGCCAAAATACTTTCATGTTCTGGAGTACATTGGTGATTTCTGACAGCCATTTAAATATTTACAGCATTTAGCATCCACGATGACGATCTGTGTTGCTTCTCTGTGACCTTCCCCAGACCTTGCAGAGGAAAATTAATTAGTTTTCTGCATTTTGCATCAATCCAATTACACTCATCTTGCTCCTCACTCATTATGATAATTTTGCTTTGAGAAACTTGACTTATTAAAATGACAACCTCGTAGTATGAAAATTCGGTTGCTTGCTGCCTTAAAATGTAGACGTTCACTCATGTTTCCATCACTGAAACCACATGTGAAGAACAGACTGAGACTGGTGATAAAGTGGGGCTTGTTGTTTATGTTGTATTAGGGCCTAATTGAAACCTATGAGGACCCTTCTCCGTTAGGCACTACACGATGGCCCGTTGAGAGCCAAGCAGCGCCCTGAAGCAGCCTACAATGGATAAACGCTGTCTTATTAATACCATTTTGCAGAGGCATAAAGGAGACAAGAGATTAATTATGCTTTTGCCAATTCTGAGCAACCTAACATCATGAATCGGTTCATTCTCCCCTTCAAGTTACGAGTGATTTAAAAATTACAATGTGCTTTTGATTCTTCTTAGCATACATTTGCGGTTATTTTTTTATTTGCCTACCGTCCTCCTAACCTTCATTTGCAGTTACATTTCAAGCATTTTGTGCAATGTCAGAGACTAAAATATGACAAAAATGAAAGCTGGGACATTCACTTGACTCCAGATGATGGGACTACAAACAGAGCAATAAATATGAAAAGACTCAGCAGTGTAACAAATAACTTCCTTATGATTATGAAAAAAAGCTAGGAGTTAAAGCGGTATCTCCAGTTACAATGCCAGTAGAGTCTCTCTTTATTCAATACCCAAATCCTTCATAGTGAAGAAAATTCAGAAAAATCTCTTTTTCTCCTTCTCCTTCTTTTTATCCCCCGGCTTAAGCATTGCTGTAACTTGTATCATCAGAGCCAAACACGAGAGAGCAAAACCTCTCCCAGTGCTCAGAGCGGACTCTGTCTCCCAAACAGAGACTGCTCCTCAGCTAAAAATGCTGATAATATTTGGGATTCCTCACCCTGAGCAGCCAGGCACCGTGCTGGGCCCATTTCAGTAAAGCAGGAGGAACACCTTGCGACTGAGATGCCTCTTCACCTCCAATTCAGAACAAAGCAGGAAATCATCATTTCCTTCTATTTTTTGATTAAGGATCCTTGACACCACACGGCATATGGCTCCATGTGGTGCCACTTTCTGGGTAAACAAACAAGAGTCACAAACACAGTTTTAGAAGTTGGGCTTTGGAGCTGGCACACAAAAAGAGCTTCCTGCTTGCACAGCTTTCCCTTGCAGCACAGCCATTACCTCCCGCTGCTGTTAATGACGTTAAATGATCCATTTTGCTGCAGCTCATTAGTATGGAACAGGAGCCTTGTCCACTGGGAGGCTGCAGCGATGCAGCCTCCTTCCATTACAGGCTTCTTAATTACAGTTTAGTGCAGAATATCAACAGCAAAGCTATCAAAGGCACCAACACAGCACAGCCTGGCCGCTCCTCCTTAGCGAGGATCGCTCTGACCAGACCTGATTTAAGAGTGGATTGTGGCACCAAGGAGATCCCAGCAAGAATTTTGGGAACAGGAGCCCTCATCCAAAGGCACTTTCTGCTCATTAAACTGGTTGCATCCTCCTCTTTGCTTCACATCCAGCAAATTAGAATAAAGTTTCTCTCTGCCTGCTTGCATTTTCCAGTTCTGTAAAGATCTGACATGTTTGAAGATAAAAGTCCTATTGAGATGAAAGACCCATTAGATGACAAGTAGTTTCTACAGAAGACAAAAAGCAAGAAGTGAGGTTTTGGGGGTTCTTGCTAACAGCCTAAATTGAGAGTTTGCACTGACTGAAAAGAACCAATCTTTCTTATTATTTATTACTTGTACTGGTTCCTCCCCAGAGAAGTTCCCACCACAGGTCAGGACTTCCCTGTGCTAAAAACCAAAAAGTGGACTCAGGATCAAGACCTGGGCGGTCAGTTTGGGAGGGAGAAGGGATGGTTACAGTCAGAGTGTATCAGTGTGGCTGTCAGTAACAGCCCATGGGGTGCTGGTTCCAGCACACCCATGGATCCTAGGGGTCAAGCTCTTCGCAAATGTAAGAAGAAAGGACGCATTAGAGCTTCAAATTCAGTATGATAAAGTGCTTTGCCTTGTGCTCTGACAATTCTATCACATACACTGAAGCCAAGTAATAACCTGGTTTCACTTTTTTATTATGTATCCCCTTCTCTGCCACTGACATGACGACTCATATAAATAATTTGCATTAAAAAAGCTTTCTGCTAAATATTCAAAGTCTTCTTGTTGCCCATCCTGCTCCCTGCTGTGTCTCCTCTCCAGGGCATCTCACTGCTCCCATAGTTGCACACAGAAATACTGTTATTATTTCTCCTTGTGCTATTTTCTGCCGTAAACAGGAACTGACACCAGATGATGTTAAACCACCCCTTCTGGCCTGCCAGGACAGCAGTCAGTGGAAGCAAACATGGATTTTCTCTGCTCACAGACTCGTTCTTGGTGTCGTGGTTTAACCCAGCAAGGACCTAACACCATGCAGATCACTCAGCTCCTCTGTGGGATGGGGAAGAGAATCAGGAGAGTAAAGAACTGATCAGTCAAGATAAAGACTATTTAATAACTAAAAATAAATAAAATTGAATTATTATTATTATTGCCACCACCACTACCAATAATAATACCGATAAAAAGAATCTTTATATTATTACAGATCATAATTTATATAACAATTAATATATATAATATAATGCAATATAACGTAATATATATTAATATGCTATATTGTATATAGTTATATTATATTATACT